>NW_010966235.1:4566-7282 GCF_000463585.1 Tarenaya hassleriana
GGAGTTTTCCGGGAGCAGAGATTGAAGAATCGTCGTCGAGAGATCGCTGCGAGTCTTTTTTATCTGTTTCTATGTTTCTTCTTATTGATTTGAACTCGTTTGTTGTTATGGGTAGTGAGTAGTCGTTTCACTGTAGCTAGGGATTTAACCTTGTAGGGATTTGTTTGGTTTTTATTTTCCGAGACTACGTTATCGATACTCTTCGGTTTAATTGAACTGAGTTTATTGCTTTTGATCTTGTTGGCCAGTTGATTGATTGATTTTAGATTCTTATTTACAACGAGAGTTGAGATTAGATTCAGAACGAATTCATTGAATGAATTGATTAAGACTATTGAGAGATAGGTTAATCAGTTTAGGAACTGTGATAGTGATCGTTAATGCATTTGATATTTTAATCTATTAGGTTGAGAGATCGATAGGTTAAATTATTGGATAGTGGATTTAGGACTTGAGAGAGCCAAATCTGATAATAGAACTTGAGATCCCCGATTAGAGTTCGATATTCGTAGATTCTCCATCCTTAGAAACAATCCCTGCGCGTTAAGGTTATCCCGAAGCTACGGTGGTTTAGTTATCTGAATTTACTTGGTTCGTTTATTGATTTATTTTTGCTATTCACATATTTCATCTGTTATTCCCTGATCTAATTCTTAGTCGAGTCTTGTTCTTAGTGTTAGCTATTCCCTGTGTTCGACCCTGGTACTACAGTTGATCTGTATCCTTGCGGTATTCGCTGGATCTAGGTTTTTTATTACTTGAGCTTATTTACACACCTAGATTTGCGTTATCAAGTTTTTGGCGCCGTTGCCGGGGAATAGTTTAGCGCTAGGATAGAGATTCCTTTGAATCTAGATCCTCTCTCGTTACTTTTATCCCGTTCCTGATCTATTCTAGTTCGTTGTCCTATTTTTCTGGTGTGTAGGTTTCCCGGTGTATGACCAGGAGTTCTGGGCCTGACAACCTAGTCCCTTTTGATCCAGAAATCGAGAAATCCGTCAAATGCATTCGGAAGAAGAAGAAACAACAGAAGAAGATGGAGGAACGTGCTTTAGCTGTCGAGAATGACAATGACACTTATGGGGCATATCTTCAGCCCAAGTACACTCAACAGCTCTCATGCATTCGCCGGCCCGATATCGACCGCAATAAATTTGAATTTCAGCCGGTATTCAACAGTATGCTCAGCTCGTCGGCATTTAGGGGCAAACCTTATGAAGATCCAATCCCCCATCTGACTCGATTCAAACTGCTATGCCAGTCTGTGAAGTCGGTTCAAGGAGTCACCGATGAGTCACTTATGCTAATGGCTTTTCCATTCTCTCTAATGGACGCTGCATTATAATGGCTCTACACATTGCCACCAGATTCCATCTTCTCTTGGGATCAGATGCAAGAGAAGTTCATGCATCTTCCCTGCCAACAAAACCCAGCTCGCGAAGCAACAGATCAACTCTTTTATGCAGGAACCTGATGAATCTTTGCGCGAGACTTGGGATCGTTTTCTTGGATATCAGCGCCTCTGCCCTCATCACGGTTTGGACAAGAGGTACCTTATCTCCACTTTCTTGCAGGGTCTAAAAGAAGATACTCGAGTCCTCATTCGAGTTGCCTGTGGAGGAAGCCTCAATGAGAAGTCTTTTGACTTCATCGAACAACAAATCACTAAGATGGCTAACGAGTGCGCTCCTTCCCACGAATTCGTCAGAAATATTGGCTTTAAAGACAAGCACAGGTAAGGAAAGTCCATCTGAGATACATGCTTTACGTGCAGAGCTTGCCAAACTTAGAATGCAGGTAGAAAACGCCCATCAAATCACTGATCTGGACGCACCACGAGACGAGTACGTGCATGAAGATGTCAGCTACGTCGCCAACAATCCGTACTCAAACACATACAACCCAGGTTGGAGGAATCACCCAAATTTCTCATACAAGAACTCCTCCAACGCCTAAATGCACAGCACAACAATTTCGGTGGTTCATCTATCCCGGGCTCATCTCAAAGAAATCAATCTCAACCCCGAAATGCCTACCAGCATCAGAATCCAGCCCCTCAACACTACCGAGCTCCTCGTCAGCCTCAGCAAAACTTCGGCCTGCCTCCATCTCAATCACAGGTAAGTCCTGACTCTGACATCAAATCTATGCTTGCACAACTTATGCAGGGTCAAGAAGCCATTCACACCGAGATGCGAGAACATCAGCAGAAGACCGACGCCCATCTCAAGCTAGTCGATAACCAGATAGCGCAACTTGCTGCCTCTGTCCCTTCGCGACCTCAGGGATCACTTCCTGGGAACCCGGAAGCAAACCCCCGAGAGCACTGTAACGCTGTATCCTTGCGCAGTGGCAAAGAGCTCGCTAACCCTGTCATCACATCTACGGAAAAAGGTCAGTGCTCTAACTCTGTCCCTACATCTTTTCCTGACCCCATAGTTGTTGAAAAATCGACAGAGATCTCGGGTTGTGAAGAACGCGACTTACACATTCCACCGCCACCACGTCCGCCTCCGGTCCCTTTCCCTCAACGACTCAGGAAAACTAAAGAAGACACCCAATTCGCTCGATTTGCTGACATGGTGCGTAAGTTGGAAATCACTATGCCGTTCCACGAGGTTATCACTCAGATGCCATCCTATGCTAAATTCCTGAAAGACATTCTCACAAAGAAGCGCGTCATCGAGAAGGAAACCATCACGCTTAATCCCGAGTG
>NW_010966235.1:7895-8477 GCF_000463585.1 Tarenaya hassleriana
CGAAATGCCATGCAACACGGCCGTGTCGTCATTCGACACGGACCGTGTCGATATTCTGCCGAAAAACATCGAACGAGACACGCCCATGTTTACCGCCAGCTCAGTCCGTGTTTCATGCAATACGACCGTGTCATCATTCGACACGGACCGTGTCAAATGTCTGAGCAATTTTGCGAAACAAGACACGCCCGTGCATCATTCTAGACCAGCCCGTGCACAACTCGACACGGCCGTGTCGAGTGTAAACTCGGACAGTGTCGAGTCTCGGATTCATCTCCAGTCTGTTCCTTTGTTCGAACCGTTGCCCGTCTTCGCCGCCAAATCAACCCCCATGCATCATCTACCTGACTGGGACCCTGCAATAGCTCCGAAACTTGAACTAAAACCCTTGCCCATTGGACTTAGGTATGCATTTCTCGGTCTCGATTCCAGTACTTATCCTGTTATCGTCAATGCTGCCTTGGATGATCTACAGCTCGAGCGTCTCCTCACCATATTGCGAGAATACCGGAAGGCTATCGGATACACTCTGGATGATATCAAAGGTCTCAACCCTTCATTATGCATGCATCAAATTCATCT
>NW_010966235.1:9408-13534 GCF_000463585.1 Tarenaya hassleriana
CTCGGACACAAAATCTCCGACAAAGGCATCGAGGTTGACAGGGCTAAAATCGAAGTGATCGAGAAATTACCGCCCCCGCACAATGTTAAAGCCATCCGCAGTTTCCTTGGTCATGCCGGGTTCTATCGTCGTTTCATCAAGGATTTCTCCAAAATCACCAAGCCTCTCACCGATCTCCTCTGTAAGGATGTCCCTTTTGTTTTTACTAATGATTGCCTTGCAGCTTTTGAGACACTCAAAAAGGCGCTGATTTCCCCGCCCATCATTCAACCACCGGATTGGAATCTTCCCTTCGAAATTATGTGCGACGCCAACGATTATGCCGTCGAAGCCATGCTTGGACAACGACAGAATAAAGTGCTTCATGCGATCTACTATGCCAGCAGAACTTTGGATGATGCCCAGGTAAACTACACTACAACTGAAAAGGAACTGCTTGCCGTTGTCTTTGCTTTCGAAAAATTCAGGTCCTACCTTGTCGGCTCCAAAGTCATAGTCTACACCGATCACGCCGCTCTGCGATATTTGCTCTCCAAGAAGGACGCTAAACCACGCCTCATCCGTTGGATACTACTTCTGCAAGAGTTCGACCTTGAGATCCGAGACAAGAAAGGAGCCGAGAATGGAGTCGCCGATCATTTGTCCCGCCTTGAACTCCCAGAGCAACTTCCCATTGATGACAATCTTCGAGATGAGCATGTTTTTGCCATCTCTACTCTTCCAGACGCTCCGTGGTATGCTGATTACGTCAATTACCTGGTAAGTGAAATCCTTCCACCAGATCTGAGTTACAATGGCAGGAAGAAATTTCTCCACGACGTCAAGGACTATTTCTGGGACGATCCTTTCCTGTTCAAGAGAGGTACCGACGGTCTATTCCGCCGCTGCATCCTTGAAGGTGAGATCTTCAGTGTTATTTTCCATTGTCATTCTTCTGACTACGCAGGTCACTTCGCGACGTCAAAAACCGCGACAAAAATTCTTCAAGCTGGTTTCTATTGGCCCACGCTCTTCAAAGATGTCCACAGGTTTGTCTCTTCATGTGACGCTTGCCAGCGTACGGGTAATATATCCCGTCGTCATGAAATGCACCAACAATATAATATTCTTGAGGTAGAACCATTCGATGTTTGGGGCATAGATTTTATGGGGCCTTTCCCCTCTTCTTTCCGAAATGTATATATTATGGTTGCAGTTGACTACGTGACCAAATGGGTGGAAGTCCTGGCAAGTCCCACGAACGACAACAAAACCGTGGTGCGCATGCTCAAACGCACGATCTTCCCACGATTCGGTGTTCCCCGTGTCATCATCAGCGATGGGGGAACGCACTTCATCAACCGCACGATCAAGGCCCTCCTGCTTAAATACGGTGTCAAACACAAGATTACAACGCCTTATCACCCTCAGACCAGTGGAATGGTGGAAGTTTCAAACCGCGAGATCAAGTCCATATTCGAGAAGACGGTATCCAAATCCCGAAAAGATTGGGCTCTCAAACTCGATGACGCCGTCTGGGCTTATCGCACGGCATTCAAAACCCCCATCAGGATGACACCGTTCCAACTCGTCTACGGCAAGGCATGCCATCTTCCCGTAGAATTAGAGCACAAAGCTTACTGGGCCATTAAGCAGTTGAACTATGACATCAAATCTGCGGCCGAGAAACGGGTTCTCTCGCTTCATCATCTTGAGGAAATACGTCTTGATGCGTATGAAAACGCTAAAATCTACAAAGAGCGGACGAAGAAATGGCACGACAAGCACATCCTCCAGCGTCACTTCCAGGTAAATGATCTTGTCCTTTTGTTTAACTCACGATTGCGACTTTTTCCAGGAAAGTTGAAATCCCGGTGGTCTGGCCCATTCAAGATCAAATCTGTATCACCAAGCGGTGCCATCGAACTATGGGATCATTCCGGAAGCTCATTCAAAACTAACGCTCAATGTCTGAAGCTCTACAACCCTGCTTTTCCATCGGACGCGAGAGGAGCCATCGCCCTCTCTGATCCCGCAGAGCAATGAACCCTTGCCAGGTCCAGCTAACGACCTAAAACAAGCGCTTGTCAGGAGGCAACCCGACCCTGTATCCTTACTATATATGTTGGTTGTAATGCTCTAGGATGATCCGTGATATGACATTTTGACTTTGTATTGATTCATTGATTTATGAATGCATTACATTCCTGTTATTGTATGAGATTCAAGTCATGACTCTGTCCATGTGACAATCTCATGCGGGTCAACCAGTCACTCGTTCACAACGAGTACCCATGATTGTGAAATGCATCCAATGCATCGATCACACCTCATGCTAGTCTTAATTCATCATTGTTCCCACAATGATAACTGACCAGGGTGTTTAGAATCATTCTATAATGATTCAAGGATACCGAAATATAACAAACATGCCAATCATATAACGGGAATGTAACGCATTCATAAATCAATGAATCAAAACAATGTCAAAATGTCATATCACGGAACATCCTAGAGCATTACAACCAACAGACATTATCCTGATCTCCTCTGGCGAATAGACCTCCGGACATAAACATGTGCAGGTATCATACCGCTGGGTGCCTAATCCATGTGGACTTCCCTTTTCCCCTCGATGCATCTTGCGACGCAATAGTCCTTCAGAACAGATGGTATGCCTCTGTGGGGATGTCTGGCCACATACTCGTGGTTCCCTGCGAAACCCCGAGTATCTCTGCGAAGTCCGCCATGCTGAAGCAGTAAGTCTGATTGGCCAGACGGAAAAGCATATGGGCGTTTTCTATCGAGCCATCCTCTAGAAAGTAACACTATATGAGGACATGAACTCCCACTGCATTCTCAGGTATTTTAAATGCTTCTGTCTTGGGTATCACAATATACCTCGAAGTCCATCTGCTCAAGATATAAAACATCAAACAGTTAATTATAACAGAGATGGCTCGAACAGAAATCGTGGGAAGCCGATAAACAAACAACGGAATATGTGTTTCACGGTGTTTCGGTCCTATACGGTCTAGTTTTAGACCGTTTGGACCGAATTTTTCTGCATAAACACTATGATTGTGCTCGAATAGAGTTTGTTCAAGTCATGACGCTAGTCCATGTGACAATCTCATGCGGGTCAATCCAGTATTCTGTTCTCCAACGAATACCTATGATTGTGATCGTAACCAATACAAATGATCAACTACATGATCATCAATCACACATCATACTAGTCTTAGTATATCATTATTCTCACAATGATACATGACTAGGGAGTTTAGTATTGTTCATAACAATACATGGATTTCATACCACAACAAAGTATGCCAAAACATGTAACGAATAAAACACTCATCCATACACTCATAGAAAGTGTAAATACATCAAATGTATCCAAATAAAGCTCATAAAGCAGTACATCATAGAGCACTAAACCAACAATCTCCCACTTGCTCTAATCATGAACTGCTAAACATCTAATGCCCATATCCCTAACATGACCCTCATGCATCGATGAAGAGAGAGGCTTCGTCAACAGATCGACAATATTGTCATCTGTCGACACTCTGCAAATGTGCATGTCTCCTCTGTGTATGATCTCCCTGATAAGGTGAAATCGTCTGAGTATGTGTTTGGATCGTTGATGAGATCTGGGTTCTTTCGCTTGTGCGATCGCTCCATTAGAACAAACATTATGCTGAAAACCCAAAACCGAAAGCTTGGAAAGAACTTGAGAAGACGGATGACCCAAACGTTGGTGCCACAAATCGAATTCCAAACGCTTTTGGAACTGATCTGCTAGGATCTGTGAAGTGAATAGGGTTTTCAAGACTTGGGATCGAATCCCTAGAACTAGAACCTCAAAAGAAACGATTTTCTTGTGTTCTAAATCTGTCTTAGGGTTCTGTAATGGGCTTCGACTCGCATGTAACTGACTCGGTCCGAGTCAAATACTGACTCGGTCCGAGTCAGAAGGCTGAAACCGTCTCGACACTCTGATTTGATCCGAAAACCGTTTTTTCGACCAAATCCAAGTCTACCTTTCTGATACTTCACATATAAATCCATCCCTAATGGTGTGTGACCCTGTAGGCCCATTCGCAGTGGCAGCAGCCTCGAGAACCATTCCCGATCTACAAGT
>NW_010966235.1:13809-31259 GCF_000463585.1 Tarenaya hassleriana
GAATTCGACTTACAGAACCCTAAGACAGATCTAGAACACAAGAAAATCGTTTCTTTTGAGGTTCTAGTTCCTGGGATTCGATCCCAAGTCTTGAAAACCCTATTCACTTCACAGATCCTAGCAGATCAGTTCCAAAAGCGTTTGGAATCCTTCCCGTCGGTGTGGATACGTGTAGAGGAGCTGTACTTTCAGCTCTTGGTGATTAAAACAGGCCCTGGATCGATTGCTACTTTCAGATCTTCAGGAAAGAGGTAAGTATTCGATTCCTACGGTGATATACACGATTAAACGGGGTTTTACGGATGATTTTGGTTGCGTGTGACGTTTGACTAGGTTTAGATTATTCTTCCGCTGCATGAAACCTAGTAAACCAAACCCTAGATCGATATGATCGCATGCTAGGAATCCGTAGCGAAACCCAACAATATATTAGTTTTGTTTTATTATTCTCTTTCTTTTCTATTTATTCTCTCTACCCGCTCATTGCTATATCTTCTCTCGTGGTCATTTCTGGCTATTTCAGGTCTCACGGGTCACCGGACTATTCATCTTTTATTTTTGGCCGGAATTCAGCACGGCCCGTGTTGCCTGTAACTCGGCCGTGTTCACTATTTTTCGATTTTCACAGAGATTCTGCACGGCCCGTGTTGATTTGAACACGACCGTGTTCGTATTTGCGAATTTTTGACAAAAATTTTGCACGGCCCGTGTTCTGACTCAACACGGCCGTGTTCGCTTTTGCAAACTTTTGACAGAGAATTTGCACGACTCGTGTTCTAGTCAACACGGCCGTGTTCGTTTTGCGAACTTTTGACAGAGACTTTGCACGGCCCGTGTTCCTCTTCAACACGGCCGTGTTCAACTGATTCGACGCATCGACACGGACCGTGCTCGATCTGCACGGACCGTGTTGTCATTTTTTCGGCCTTTTTATTCTGTTTTCGCAGGACTCGGCCGTGTCATCCCCTCGCATGTTTGTTATGTTTCGAAAGATATCCTTGAATCATTGCAGATGATTCTAAATTCCCTGGTCAGTTGTCATTGTGGGAACAATGATGAATCAAGACCAGCATGATGTGTGATTGATGATGATGATCATATGCATTGGATGCAAATCACAATCATGGGTACTCGTTTGGAACGAGTGACTGGATGACCCGCATGAGATTGTCATATGGACATGAGTCATGACTTGAATCTCATACAACGGTTCGTTCTTGGATCCTCAGACCTGAGATGTCTAGAGTATCTGATATGAGGAATGTCTTGACTGCGTCAAACGCTGTCTTTAACCGGATGATCATAACGACGTTGTTCAGATACGTTCACGAATCATATGCACATAGTAGACATGCAATACGGGACTTGTCACCTCCTCTTGACTGCGTCAAACGCTGTCTTTAACCGGATGATCATAACGACGTTGTTCAGATACGTTCACGAATCATATGCACATAGTAGACATGCAATACGGGACTTGTCACCTCCTAAGCAGTAGAGATATCGTTGGGCCCCTCGTGGAAACCGGACTGTGAAAATGCATGGCAACGTTATAGATGAAGTTACATCTATTTTGTCAGTCGATTTGCCAAGACGAGAAAGTGGTTGAACTTGAAGGGTGGCTCATACCATGCCCTTCTTCAACATATGACATCGTGAGACACAGAATCAGAACTCGAGCTATCGATTCCAAGTCAAGGACGTTGTTTTCTCTTTACAAATCCTAGCAGATACGTTCCAAAGTGTTGGAATTCATCCCGCCGGTGTGGATACGTGTAGAGGAGTTGTACTTTCAACTCTTGGTGATTAAAACAGGCCATGGATTGATTGATACTTCTAGATCTTGATAGAACGAGGTAAGTATTCGAATCCCACGGTGATATACACGTTCTTTCGGGTTATTGCACAATTGGTTTTGTGTGACGTTTGACTAGGTTTAGATCTTTTTCTTCCGCTGCATGAAACCTAGAAACAAAACCCTATATCGATTAGATCGCATGCTAGGAACCGGCAGGAAACCCAACACCGCTTGCATGGGAATGACATCACACGACCTCATCGTGATAACGTCCGATGCTAAAAGGGATCTTTACTCTCTCCGTGGTTGTTCAACCATTGGAGCTTATAGGGGTGCGGGTGTTTCTCGGGTGTAAGACCGAGTTTCTTCACCATGTAGGTGCTAGCCATGTTGGTGCACGACCCGCTATCGATTATCAACCCGCAAACTTTTCCTTGGACAGTGCACCGAGTATGGAATATTGTCTCTCGTTGTGCGGCTCGTCCGGTTCACCATAGCACTAAGAACTCGTCGGGTAACCAAGAGTTCCCCGCTATCGGGAAATTCAATCTCTTCCTCGATATCTCCCGGTTCCTCTGCGTCTAGGGACTCGTACTCTCCCTTATCCGTGATAATCATCACCCAGGAGTTTGGGCAGTCATGAGCCATATGACCTCTACCTCGACACTTATAACACATAATCTCTTTAGCTCTAGTGTCACGAGGAGCGTCATGGGTGGACTTAGTTTGCGATGTTTCGGGGGATTTCCCTTTTTCCCGATAATCACGGTTGCCAAGGTTCTCGGGGAGTTCCTTTCAGGGCAAGACCGACGGTTTGGATATTGGCGAGGAAAGACTAGGAGGGGTTTTGAACTTACTCAGCCGGGTTTGTTTCCTTTGGTTTTGCTTTTCGATTTGCACGGCTAGGTGCAGAAGCTCATGGAGATCGAGGTACGGATTGCGCTCGACCTTTCGGGCAATACGCTCGTTAAGTCCGTCGAGAAACTGGGCCATCACCGCCTCCTCGTCCTCATCTAATTCCAACCAACTCCTAAGGTGCTCAAACTCTTCAAAGAATTGTTCCACCGTCCTAGCACCTTGTGAAAGTCGCCGATACTTGCGTTGGAGTCTTCGGTGGAAATGAAGAGGTATGTACCGTTTACGCATCAATACCTTCATTCTCTCCATGTTCCAGTCGGCTCTATGTGAGCACGTCGTCTCTCGTTTATCTCACGATCCCACAATGCTAAGGCGCTTTCGGCTAGTTGGGCAGCCGCATATTGGACTTTCTTACGGTCCAAATATGAATAACATTCGAAAATGTTATCCATGCGACGCTCCCAATCTAAGTAGGCCTCAGGGTCTACCTTTCCTATGAACAAAGGTGGCTTAAACTTAAGATCAGCCCCTTGTCTCCCATGTTGTCAGTGTTCATGCTCTCCTTCTTCCTCGACAACGTCGGCCCACCTAGGTGGTCTAGCTCTAGGACGAAGGTGTTCCCTATGCCCTGATATTTCACTAGCATCAAACCCATCCTCACGTATCCTATCTCTCGGTCTAAGGGGTCTAAGCAGTGGATCGTCGTACTCCAACTCCTCGTCGGAAACTCGAGCCCGCGGCCTATGGCCTCTACGTCTAGGAGGGTATCTCCGTTCAACGATTTCTTCTACTACCCTCTCTCTCGGCCTAGGGGCTTTGCGTCTATGGTAATCCTCACGATCGGTTATCTCCTTGACAACCTTCTCTCTTTGTCTATGTCGTGGTCCTACATCACTCTCGTCGTCACTAAGGAATTCGAGATTATGGTCTGGGTTCGTCTAGGACGAGCTAGAGGTTCTCTAGGGCGAGGTTCGGGAGGTGCAGGAGGTCTATACTCCTCTAGTCGTGCCAACCTATCCATGATCTGTTGGAGGGACCTAAATATAAAGCCCTCACTTGACTCAACATTAGCCCCCTCATTGGAAGCTTTGTGTGTACTCATTTCGCACAAGCTCGCTCAAACACGCAAACAACATTTCAACGTGCAACAATCACTTATCCTACGAGTTCTACAAGTGTACAAAAGTAGAATACGTGTTGTTCTATCCTCAAGTTAAGAGCAATTTAATTCCACACAAATATCAAACAATCACGCAACAATGTCGGGTATATAACTAACGTAGAACAAACGAATGCTCGATAACTATCAAGGCAATACGTGCTAAGACAGAGCTATGATCAATGCAAACAGTTGAGCAATGATACCCAAACAAACCTCATACACAACTAGGATCGAAACTAAGAGGCGAACAATCACGAACGTGTGAGAAGATTCGAGTAGACGAGAGCGTATCTTCAAGGAACGGTTCGACACTCAAATAAAGGTTATTCCGAAAGTTTCTAATCAGAATTCGATCAAGGAATGTAAGCACATAGCAATGATCTCATACCAAAATGAAACAGAATTGAAAAAGAATGAAAACGATAGACAAGGAAGGATCTTATCGAGAGCTTCCGATGTCGTGATTCGTAGAGGTTGCTGCTGGTGTTCGTGTGTTCACGGGGGGGATTTCAAGCGTCCGTTGGAGCGAGCAGCTCTAATACCAAAATGATATACGCCCCTTGGAGACTCGGTTAGGTGCTCGGATGGTAGGAGATTGAGGGCCGAATGATCACTGGCCTTGAGAGGTACTCGAACTCAATTGGTGCTCGGATACGAGGGGGAACGAACGGAGTGTAGGTGTAGGGATCAATCACTCACCCGCAAGGGCATTCGAACTTGATCCGAATCGGTGGAAAAATGGAGAAGATAACGAAGAATAGAAAGCCTTCGGATGAACCGAAAGGCTCCCTCAGACGTACCAAGGAGAGACGTCGAACAAACTAACGTAGAGGGCTCGGACGAACCGAACAAGTTCAGACAAACCGAAGGACTTTGACTCACCAAGTTGTGCTCGACACCAAGGGTGGAGGAAAGAAGAAATCAGATTTCTATTCAACAAAAAAAAAGTCTTAAGTTTTTTCAAAATGAAGATGAAAGTTAAATAAGCAAAAGTCTCAACAATTAATAAACACGTAAAATGAGACACATGCATGACGTTGATAATCCCAGCTATTAATGGAGAAAAGAGCTGTTGGATTAGTGACTTGTTCAGCAAGAAGCTTCCTTTTGTTGTCTTGAAGCTTAGGTCATTCCTCTTTGCACATAAGGATGGTTCGAACTTTCGGGATCTCGTCAGTGAATGCCTGCTCAATCCCGGTCTTTGTTTCGCTCAAGACTTGAGAGTTAAATGCGTTGAATTGTTGTCGCATTGCTCGAGTCTTCGATCGCGTGAGAGGCAGCTCCATTCGACGCGGGATTGGTATGGATGATGCCAAGGTACTTGTCTCTCGTGCTTTCTTGCAATGCTCCGTTCGAAGCTCCTTTCCGAGCTCCGCATCTCCTAGTTCCGCATCTCCAAGCTCCGCATCTCCAAGCTCCGTGTCTGATTCTGCTCCAAGCTCCGCGTCCATGGTGATATCCTCATCAAAGTGGGACCCTCCATCACTGATTACAACACGTCGTACTCCAAATCGAGGGAAAATGACTTGCTAAAACATCCGGAGACGATTTTAGAATCATTCGTCGGGCTGGTAATCGCTTCTACCCATTTGTTGACATAGTTGACCGCAACCAATATGTAGAGATTCCCACAAGAAGGAGGGAATGGACCCATAAAATCGATCCCCTAGACATCGAAAGGTTCAACTTCTAGGATGAACTGCTTAGGCATCTCATGTCGCTAGGAGATGTTTCCAGTACGCTGGCAAGCATCACAAGAAGAAACAAATCGGTGAACATCTTTAAATAGGGAGGGCCAATAAAAACCTGCCTGAATGATTTTGGAAGTTGTTCTTCAAACTTGCGAATGTGACCGGCATAGTCGGAGGAGTGGCAATGGTGGATCACTCTCTGAATCTCATCATCAGGTATACATCGTCTGAACAATCCGTCTTTACCTCTTTGAATAAGAATGGCTTGTCCCAGAAAGTCACGAACATTATGGAGAAATTTCTTTCTCCTGTTGTAGTTTAGCTCAGGGGAAGGAGACTACTAACCAGGTAATTGACGAAGTCTGCATACCAAGGAGCTTCAGACTGTATGGATACGGCCATGATCTGTTCGTCTCGAAGGGAGTCGTCGATCGTGATTAACTCTAGAATCTGGAGTCTCGATAGATGATTAACAACGTTGTTTTCTGTCCCCTTTCTATCCTGGATCTCCAAGTCAAACTCTTGTAAAAGTAGTATCCATCTGATAAGACGTGGTTTAGCATCTTTCTTGGACAGGAGATACCTGAGTGCAGCGTGATCGGTGTAAACGATCACTTTGGAGCCGATAAGGAAGGATCTAAACTTCTCGAACACGAAGACAATGGCAAGCATTTCTTCATCTATCGTAGTGTAGTTCGTCTGAGCATCGTCCAGAATTCTACTTGCGTAATAGATGGCATGAAGTTTCTTGTCCTTGCAATGTCCAAGAACTGCACCGACTGCATAATCACTGGCATCACACATGATCTCAAAAGGTAGATCCCAATCCGGTGGCTGAATGGTAGGAGCAGATGTCAGAGCTTTCTTCAGAGTTTGGAATGCAGTATTACATTGAGCCATATACTCAAATGTAGCTCCCTTACAGAGAAGATCAGTGAGAGGTTTGGAGATCTTGGAAAAATCCTTAATGAATCTCCTGTAGAAACCTGCATGACCGAGAAAACTGCGGATGCTTTTGACATTGCAGGGTGGAGGCAGTTTCTCGATTACCTCAATCTTAGCTCTGTCCACCTCGATCCCTCTTTCTGAAATCTTGTGTCTAAGAACGATGCCCTCACGAACCATAAAGTAGCATTTCTCCCAGTTGAGTACCAAATTAGCATATGCATACCTGTCTAAGACTCGAGAGAGATTCGTCAGACACACATCAAAGGAGGGTCCATGGACGGAGAAATCATCCATGAGCACCTCCATAATATCCTCGATGACATCCGAGAAAATAGGCATCATGCAATGCTGAAAAGTGCCAGGTGCATTACAAAGTCCAAAAGGCATATGTCTATAAGCGAATGTACCATAGGGGCAAGTGAACATAGTCTTTTCCTGGTCAGAAGGATGTATAGGGATCTGAAAGTTACCTGAGTACCCATCGAGGAAGCAGAAGTAGGAATGCAGAGCGAGTCGCTCGAGCATTTGATCGATGAATGGCAGTGGGAAATGATCCTTCCCTGTGTTGGCGTTAAGCTTCCTATAGTCAATGCACATACGCCATCCAGTTACAGTCCTTGTCGGTATCAACTCGTTCGCTCGTTCTTGATGACTGTCATCCCTCCTTTCTTCGGAACTACCTGCACAGGACTAACCCAAGAGCTATCGGAGATAGGAAAGATAATACCTGCGTCTAGAAGTTTCATAACTTTCTTCTTGACAACCTCTTGAAGCGTTGGGTTGAGATGACGTTGATGTTCAATAGAAGTCTTTGTCTCGTCCTCAAGTTTGATCTAATGCATCCACAAAGATGGATTGATGTCCTTGATGTCTCCGATCGAGTAACCTATACGCTTTCCTATACTTACGCAACATATCTAGCAATTTGTGGACTTGGGAAGAGTTCGGCGTTAACAATAACATGATAAGTAGATTTTGGTCCAAAAAATTCATACCGAAGTCCAGCGGGGAGGAGTTTGAATTCAAGCTCCGGTGCGGTGTCGGGATTCCATTCGAGAGTCGACGAAGAATCTTAATGGTTTATGAGTGCAAGAACATATGTATCATGAGAATCGAGTGAGGTACCTGAGTAAGTGGGGTCGCGGGAAACCATGAGAGATGAATCGAGCTCAAGGCGGAGTAAATCATTCTGTGAAATTTCACAGAGTTCTTGAGAGAGAGAGTGTGTGAGAGAGTGAGGAAGAGAATGAGAGAGTTCAAACTTAAATCCCAAAAGAAAAGGGAAAAAAAGTGTGAAAGAGAATCTTGAGCAAGCACGAGGTGGTACAAGGGGGTAAAACCTCGACGGAAAACGAAGCAGGAGGCGGCGAGGTCGAATGAAATGATTTCACCGTGAGATGACTCACTCAGGTCCGATCCGGCGGACCAAAATTGAGTCAGCTCCGGACCAGGATCTTCCTTTGGTCCGTTCCCTTTTTCTTTTGGTCCAGCGGCCTCTCTTGGTCAATTGGGTTTGGTCAGCTCCGGATCAAGGCGGACCAAACAGACCAATCACGTTCAAACCAAAATTTTGGTCAGCTCGGTTGGTAAGCCCTGGACCAAAACTCTGGTCCGACGGATCTACTTTTTTTTTTTAATTTATGGGTTATCACAAAGAGGATGACACCGAAAGGGAGAGAGAGAATTCGAAATTATCTTTTTTTTCTTAATCTAGAATTATGTTTCCTAAACATAGTTATAAAGAGATTAGGGCCTCATTAAACCCATTGGGTCTATTGGGCCTATTATGTTATAACATAATCCATTAGCTTTTTTCAATAGGTATTGGGCTTATTATCTTATAAATAAGTCCATTAGCCTTATCATTAATCATATGGGCCCATTAAACCACCTAAACTTATTCAATGGATTTCTAATCAGTTTCACAAATCGATCGTGGTCAGAACACCATATCCATCAATCTCCCACTTGCTCTACTCATGATCGAGTTTCTGTCTATCACAATAGACCTTCCCAAGTGCGCTCCAAAAATAGTAACAGCCTTACGTATGTGATCATGTAGGTCCATCCAACGTAGACATAGTTCCAAAACCATTTCGGACTAATAATCATAGGTGGTCTCTAGCAAGACACTATGATTCCCTTGTCAGACTACGTTAGTGTGATCTAACAAGCCAAGTAACATTCAACACTTGTATCCTTTTTGTCATACGATATCATAAGTCAAATCAGAGATATGGAATTTGCACAAATGTGCGAGGCACATCCGGTATCTAATACCCATGACGTAGAAGTACACAAGTTAGCCTCTATAACGAAGATACCAGAAGTTGAAGCTTCTGCAAGCTTATTCTTCCTCCGAACTTCCAGGTAGAGTCTGCAATTTCTATACCAATGCCCAACAGCATGACAGAAATAACACTCTTCCTTCTTGGGTTTGGGCTTAGGCTTAGTGACAACACTTGTCACTTTCCTCTTGCCCTTATCTTTGGAACGCTTCCTTTTGCTGGAACTCTTTCCAACAACCACCATATAGTTCTTCCCTTGACTCCCAGCTTTCTCTTGGAATGACACATTCAACTGATCAACCATCAATGAATTGTCCATGTCATCTAATTGCTCACGCAATTCCAAAGACATCTTTCCAAGCATCAAGCTAGACACGTCCAGATCATCATCCTCATGCTTCCAATAAGCATCAATGATCGATCCATGGAACGCTTCCTTTTGCTGGAACTCTTTCCAACAACCACCATATAGTTCTTCCCTTGACTCCCAGCTTTCTCTTGGAATGACACATTCAACTGATCAACCATCAATGAATTGTTCGTCATCTAATTGCTCACGCAATTCCGAGGACATCTTTCTAAGCATCAAGCTGGACACGTCCAGATCATCACCCTCATGCTTCCAATAAGCATCAATGATCGATCCAGAAGCCGTGGTCAGAGACTTATCCTTCATAAGGATAGATCGCATGGTGAGATTAACCCGATTCCTGTTCTACAGAAAAGGACAAACAGACATAAAATAAACACATCGCTTAGTACTCCTACTAACACAGACAATAGATGCAATATGAGAGGCTCCCACTAAGAAAAACACCCTAAATGAGTTTCTAAGTAAGATAGGATCCATATTTCACATGTTTTTGAGTCAGCTAGGGCATGACGCTCAAAACCATGCTATTTAGGTAGACAACACTTTGTCAATCACATCCTATGTGATCACTGCATGTTCCTCATCCCATCCTTACCATCAGGTCCAAGTCTGAGTTCATAACCCAATTCAAGCTCAACCATATTTGAGCTATGAGAATCAAATATGGGAATCACGATTTCTCCACACTGCCTAACCAAGATAGTCGGGTACACTCAGCTAGGGCATGATCTGTAATCATGATGATCGAGGCCTTGACAGTTGCTCTACTAATGGGCGGTAATAGCTTGAGATTAAACATGAGGCTTCATTTGACTTGAACACCAGGATACCTTGACTAAATTCAAGTCATTCCAGTCAAGCTGTTCTGATCAACTCAGTTGAACTACTCTTAGTTCGATTGAGTCGTCTATGTACAGAATCCCTTGGCCAAACAAAAATTGTTTGCCTTAGATTCGATACCAGAACCCTCTCAAGATCCTAATTCAGACATTTGATTCGAGACAACGATTGCACAATCAAAACTCTGAATTCTGGATTGTCATCGAGTTTGGTCTTATCTGAGGCTTTGATTTGAATTCTGATAATTGATCCGATACAACGACTGTTCGATCAAAAACCTGAATTTTGGAATCCCGGATTGTCCGAGGTCCAGACCGACCGGTCCAGCCTGCGGACCGATCGGTCTGACCAGCTCAGACTGTTCTGAAATATTCGGTCTTGCTCCGAGACCTAGACCGGTCGGTCCAACCTTTGGACCGATCGGTCCGGACCTATTCGGACCGAACGGACTGATCTCTGGTCTAATGTCCTAGACCGGTCGGTCCAACCTTTGGACCGATCGGTCCGGACCTATTCGGACCGAACGGACTGATCTCTGGTCTAATGTCCTAGACCGGTCGGTCCAACCTTTGGACCGATCGGTCCAGTCTCTCAGACCGAGTGCAGACCGACCCCGAAGACCGAACGTTCAATCAGACCTAGACCGATCGGTTCTATGACGAAACCTTATCGCCCGTCGCTATGTTTAAATCCATTCGTATACTCATTGTCATAGATGCATATTACGACTATGAGATATGGTAAATGGATGTCAAGACCGCATTCCTTAACGGGAATCTGCTTGAGGATGTGTACATGACAAAACCCGAGGGTTTTGAAGATCCTGAGCATCCAAGGAAGGTATGTAAGCTTCAGAGGTCCATTTATGGACTGAAGTAGGCTTCAAGAAGCTGGAACCTGCGTTTTAATGAGACAGGCTTCTTGCAAAACAAGGACAAACCATGCATTTATCAAAATGCTAGTGAGAGCGCAGTTGTATTTCTGGTCTTATATGTTGATGACATCTTGCTCATCAGAAATGATATTCCTACTTTGCAAGATGTTAAGTCTTGGCTAGGAAAGCGTTTTGCGATGAAAGACTTAGGCGAGGCTGCCTACATTCTAGGCCAAGATCTATAGAGATAGATCGAGAAAGCTGATTGGTCTAAGAGTACTTACGTCGACAAGGTGCTAAAACGATATAGCATGCAAGAATCCAAGAAGGGATCCTTGTTGATGAGGCACGGTTTAGTTCTAAGGAAGAATCAGTGTCCAAAGACTACTGATGAGCAAGAACGCATGGATAGAATTCCATACGCTTCGCCGATAGGATCTATCATGTATGTCATGTAGTATACTCGGCCAGATGTATCGTTAGCATTGAGTCTAACAAGTAGATACCAGTTTGATCCAGGTGAGCCACACTGGATAGTTGTAAAGAACATCCTGAAATACCTGAGAAGGACTAAGGATGCGTTCTTCATTTACGGTGGACGTGAAAATAAACTCGTTATAAGTGGTTACACCGATGCTAGTTTTCAGTCCGACGTGGATGATTTTTTATCGCAATCAGATTTTGTGTTCCTTCTGAACGGAGGCGATGTTAGTTGGAAGAGTTCCAAACAGACCACCATGTCGAATGCGGCAAAGGAAGTTGTTTGGGTCAAGAAATTCGTTGGAGACCTTGGCGTTGTTCCTAGCCTTGCGAAATCCATTATGTTGTTCTGTGACAACAATGATGCGATTGTGCAAGCTAAGGAATCAAGGTCACATCAGAGATCCAAACACATATTCAGACGATTTCATCTTATCAGAGAAATCGTGGGCAGAGGAGATGTGATGATATATAGAGTATCGATAGATGACAACATCGCTGACCCGTTGACGAAGTCTCTTCCTTTGTCGAAGCATGAGTATCATGATAGGTCGATGGGGATTAGACATTTAGTTGATTATGATTAGAGCATTTTGAGATTGTGATATTTTTATACTCTAGACATGATTATTCGCACGAACACTTTAATTATTGTACTTGGATGCATTGTGATGAATGGAAGTATGTTTTTCTTATTGATTATTATTCAAATTACATGTTATTGTTTAATAATGCTATCCTTGTATTATTATTGTAATAATACTAAATTCCCTAGTTGATCGTTAATGTGGGAACATCAACGAATAAAGACTAGCATGATGCATGATGCATGATCATAGAGTTGATCATAGCATATTGGATATGGATCATGATCATGGGTGTTCATTTGTGAATGAATATTGGATGACCCGTATGAGATTGTTGTTGGTTGTAATGCTCTAGGATGATCCGTGATATGACATTTTGACTTTCTATTGATTCATTGGTTTATGAATGCATTACTCTTCCTATTATATGATTGGCATGTTTGTTATATTTCGGTATCCTTTAATCATTAGAGAATGATTCTAAACTCCCTACTCAGTTATCATTATGGAAACAATGATGAATTAAGACTAGCATGAGGTGTGATCGATACATTGGATGCATATTACAATCATGGGTACTCATTGTGAATGAGTGACTGGATGACCCGCATGAGATTGTCATATGGACAGAGTCATAACTTGAATCTCATACAGCGGTTCATTCTTGGATCCTCATACCTGAGATGTCTAGAGTATCTGATATGAGGAGTGGGGTGTCTTGACTACGTCAAACATCGTCTTTAACTGGATGATTATAACGGCGTTGTCAGATACGTTCATGAATCATATGGAGATAATAGACATGCAATATGGGACTTGTCACCTCCTTAATATGAGAGATATCGCTGGGCCCTCTCGTGAAAGTCGGACTATGAAAAACGCGTGGCCATGCTATAGATAAAGTTGCATCTATTTTATTAGTCGATTTGCCAAGACGAGAAAGCGGTTGAACTTGAAGGGTGGCTCAAACCATGCCCTTGTTCAACATATGATATTGTGAGACAAAGGATCAGAACTCGAGCCGTTAATGCCTTGGTTAGATCACCTCTAACTCAATCCTAAATGGGTGGTCATGGCGTCTTGCTAGAAGCTAACCATGTTTTATGGTTCGGGAAAGGTTCCGAAGTCACTACCACTTAGAATGGGCCTACAGGGTCACACACCACTAGGGATGGGCTAATATGTGAAGAATCCGAAGAAAGGAGTTGAGATTTGGCCGAAACGAGCATGAGAATGATTTCTCAGTGTGTTGGTCCGATTGGTCAGCCCCGGACCACATTTGGTCAGCCTAGAGAATCCGGACTCAGCCCATGGTCCTCTGTCCAAGTCTAGTCCGGCTGACCAAGAGATGGTCAGCTCCGGACCAGATGCTGGATCAGGCGGACCAAGGGCGCTTGCACGTCGGACCAAATGAGAACCAAGAGGCTTGGTCCGGAGCTGACCAAAATTTGGTCAGCCGGACCAAGCCTCCAGGTAAGGCGATCCGAGAGGTTCGGACTGAGCTTGGTCCGCCGGACCAAATTCCTGGTCCGGCGGACCGGGATCTGTGAATTTGACTAAAACTCGGATTTAGGGTTTTCTAAGCTTATTTAAGTTTAAGATTTTGTCCAAACTTAATTAAGGCCACCCTAAAACTTAGAGACATCTAAGAACCCTAGAGAATTCATTCTTTTCGTTTTTGAGCTTCTCGAGATTAGATCCGGTCTCTTGAGTTACCCTTTTCTTCACTAATCCTAGCAGATACGTTCCAAATCGTTTGGAATCCTTCCCATCGGTGTGGATACGTGTAGAGGGACTGTAACTTCAGTCCTAGTGATTAAGAACATGCCCCGGATCGATATTTGTTTCAAGTTTCATTGAGAACGAGGTAAGTAACGATTCCCTCGGTGATATACACGATCTTTTGAGTTTTACCAAGTTTGGTTGCGTGTGACATTTGACTAGGTTTAGATTTTTCTTCCGTTGTATGAAACCTAGTAAACCAAACCCTAGATCGATATGATCGCATGCTAGGAACCCGTGGTGAATCCCAACAGTGGTATCAGAGCCTGGTTATATGTATGATTGTTGTATGATTGCATGATTTAACCGTTAAATTGCATGTAATCATTGAATCTATACATATTTAATGATATTTGTGATTGTTGAATGATGCATTGGATGGTATGGAGTCTGGGACAGGTTAACGGTGCGACGAAATGGGGGTGAAACCCTAATTTTCGAAACCCAAAAAATCTTATCCGAATCTGATCTGTTCGCGGTCAGCCGGACCAAGAGTTCGTCAGCCGGACCAGCAGACAAATCAGACTCCGGACCGCGTGTTTGGTCAGGAGAACCAAAGTTCTCGCTGGTCAGTCCCGGACCAAAAGTTGGTCCGGCGGACCAAGCGAGAACAACACAGGTCCGAGACGACGAACACCAGCTGACCAAGGGAACGGACTGAGTTGGTCCGGAGCTGACCAAGTTTGGTCAGCCCCGGACCAATCCCAGTTTTGAACTGAGTCCGATTCCTGGTCAGCTCGGAGCAGAGAAGGACTGAGTTGGTCCGGAACTGACCAAGAGTTGGAAAGCCCCATACCAAGCTCAGAATTTTGTCAAAAAATTGACAGAACGACGGACTAGAGAAGCTAACTGAGGTCAATTCGGTGGACCTGATTCTGATCAGCTCTGAACTGGACCTCAGATATTCTAAAGTCCAAAATTTTGTCCTCTTCTTCATGATCAATCTCAAGCTATTACCGTCCATTAGTAGAGCAACTGTCAAGGCCTCGATCGTCATGGTTACGGGTCATCCCTAGCTCAGCGTGCCTGACTATCTTGATTCTCATAGCTCGAATATGGTTGAGCTTGAATTGGGTTATCAAGTCGGACTTGGACCTAATGGTAAGGATGGGATGACGAACATACAATGATAGCGTATCACTATCCCATACTAATCTAGGAATCATATATGATATGATTGACAATGCGTTATCTATCTAAATAGCATGATTTTGAGCGTCATGCCCTAGCTGACTCAAAAACATGTGAAATATGGATCCTAACTCACTTAGAAACTCATTGAGGGTGTTTTTCTTAGTGGGAGTCTGTCATATTGCATCTATTATCTGTGATAGTATGTGTACTAAGCGACTTGCATGTTTTCTGTTTGTTTATTTGTCTTTTTCTATAGAATATGAGTGTTGCAGGTAATCTGGCTAATCTCTCCATGCGATCCATCCTGGATCGGGAGAGACTCACTGGTGGAAACTTTCTCGACTGGTACCGCAACCTGAGAATTGTTCTCAGCCATGAGCGGAAGCTCTTCGTGCTGGATGAAGTCGTTCTGAGGATGAACCAGCGGCCAATGCACCCAGGGCTGTCAGAGATGCTTACCAGAAGCACAACAATAACAACCTGGACATGACCTGCCTAATGCTCGGATCTATGTCGGCTGAGTTGTAGAAACAACTCGAAGAAACTGATGCCTTCGAGATGATCGAACATCTCAGGACTATGTTCGAGAAACAGACAAGGGTCAAGCGATTTAACGTCCTTAAGAATCTGGTCAACTGTAAGATGACCAATGGTTCACCCGTGAAGTACTCATATCCTCAAGATGAAGGGTTATCTAGAGGATCTTGACAGACTAGGGTTGGAGGTTAGTCGTGAATTGGCAGTAGACCTAGTTCTTCAATCCGTGCCGGATAGTTTTGACCAGTTTGTCATGAACTATAACATGCATGGGATGGAGAAGGACTTGACCGAGCTACATGGGTTGTTGCGATCGACCGAGCAGAACATCAAAGTCGAGAAGAGTGTCCTAGTGGTTGGAAAGAGTTCAACAAAAGGAAGCGTTCCAAGAGCAAGAAAGGCAAGGGCAAGACGGCAATTGTTGCCGCCGAGCCTAAGTCTAAGGCTGAGAAGGGAGAGTGTCATTTCTGCCATGCTATTGGGCATTGGCGCAGAAACTGCAAACTCTACCTGGAAGATCAAAAGAAGAAGAAACTTGTAGAAGCTTCATCTTCAGGTATTATCTTCGTCATAGAAGCTAATTTGTTTACTTCTACATCATGGGTATTAGATACCGGATGTAGTGGATCTCCGCATCGGGAATGGAGCAAGAGTTGATGCGTTGACCGTCGGGACTTATGATCTTACTTTACCTTCTGGACTTGTGTTAGAATTACATGATTGTTATTTTGTACATGCGATTAGTAGGAATATTATTTCGATTTCATGTTTGGATTCTGATGGTTTTCGTTTTTATCATTGAGAACAAAACTTTATCTATTTATAGAGGCGCTTTATTTTATTGTAATGGTTACCTGTTTAATGGCCTTTATATTTTGGATGATAAACCGTCTGGACACAGTTCAATCTATAACGTTAGTACCAAACGGTTTAAGTCGAACGACTTAAACCCGACCTATCTCTGGCATTGTTGACTTGGTCACATCAATGAGAAATGCATAGCAAAGCTTCATTCTGATGGACTTCGTGATTCTTTTGATTATGAAACAATCGAATCGTGCGATTCTTGTTTGATGGACAAGATGACAAAATCTCCATTTTCTAGAAAAGGAGAATGGGCTACAGAGTTGCTAGAACTCATATATAGTGATGTATGCGGTCCTATGAGCTCGCCCACTAGAGGAGGTTATCTGTATTTCGTTACGTTCACTAATGATTTCAGTAGGTAAGGTTATGTCTACTTGATGAGACATAAGTCTGAAACACTTGAATTGTTCAAGATTTTCAGAAACGAGGTACAAAACCAACTTGGCAAGATGATCAAGTTACTTCGATCTGATCAAGGTGACGAGTATATTGTTGGTTTATTGCTCTATGATGTACTGTTTATGAGCTTTATTTAGATACATTTGATGTATGGATACTTTCTATGGTTTATGAGAGTATTTGATTCATTACATGTTCTTGCATACTAGATGTGTTATGAAATCCATGTATCATTATGAATGATACTTAACTCCCTAGTCTTGTGTCATTATGGGAATGATGACATAATAAGACTAGTATGATGTGTGATTGATGATCATATAGATGATCATAGGTATTTGGATACGATCACAATCATAGGTATTCGTTAGAGAACGGAATACTGGATTGACCCGCATGAGATTGTCACATGGACTAGCATCATGACTTGAATCTCATATGACGGTTCCATGATTAGATCCTAAGACCTGAGATATCTACGGAATCCAACATGAGGAATTGCGTACTTTGATTACGTCAAACGTCATGCGTAACAGGAGGACTATAAAGGCATGTATCAGGTACGAAACGAATCATGTGCTGGATTGTAGATAGTCAAAACGGGATTTGTACCTCTCGTAAAAGAGAGAGATATCGATGGGCCCCTCGTGTGAGCGAGACTGTAGAAATGTGTGGCCGCACTATACACGAACGTCGTCTATTTCAGACAGTCGAACTCAGTGAACGAGAAAGCAGTCGAATCAGATAAGGTGGCTTGTCCATGCCTTATATTCAACATATGATATCGTGATACAAAAGGATCATCAAACGGAATCATCACTGGCGTTCATAG
>NW_010966235.1:32019-34207 GCF_000463585.1 Tarenaya hassleriana
CCATAAGGATTAGGGTTTGCAACTTATAAGGAGGTATTGGACGCCATCCTCAACCTAAGAAAAACTTACAGAACCCTAAGACAGATCTAGAACACAAGAAAATCGTTCCTTTTGAGGTTCTAGTTATAGGGATTCGATTGTTTACTTCTACATCATGGGTATTAGATACTGGTTGTGCCTCACACATTTGTGGAAATGTGCAAGGACTTCGAGGAAGTAGACAATTGGTTGGAATCCTTCCCGTCGGTGTGGATACGTGTAGAGGAGCTGTACTTTCAGCTTTTGGTGATTAAAACAGGCCCTGGATCGATCGCTACTTTCAGATCTTCAGGAAAGAGGTAAGTATTCGATTCCTACGGTGATATACACGATTAAACGGGGTTTTATGGATGATTTTGGTTGCGTGTGACGTTTGACTAGGTTTAGATTATTCTTCCGCTGCATGAAACCTAGTAAACCAAACCCTAGATCGATATGATCGCATGCTAGGAATCCGTAGCGAAACCCAACAGTGGTATCAGAGCCTGGTTCTCTGTATATCGTCGTGCTTTTGCTTGCCTATATGAATTTTAATGGTTAAAATTGCATGATAGGCTTGATCTGTGCATATTTAATGATGTATGATTGTTATTTGATGCATGGATAAGTTTTGGGGTTGAAGACGGCTTGATGGCGCATCGAATTAGGGTGAAACCCTAGATTTCGTGGCCTGAAAGTGTCTCCCAGAGTTTTGACTCGGACAGAGTCAGAGTTTTGACTCGACAGAGTCAGAACGAGAAAAACTCAGAGTTTTGACTCGGACAGAGTCAGAGTTTTGACTCGACCGAGTCAGAACGACAGAGTCAGAACGACAAATCAGAGTTTTGACTCGGGCAGAGTCAAGTGTTGACTCGATAGAGTCAGAACGAATCAAAATCAAACAGACTTGATCTCAGAGGCTTTTGACTCGGACCGAGTCAAGTGTTGACTTGGACCGAGTCAGTACAAAAGGTTGTCTTGTTCGTCACGTTTTGGTTCGGACTGATTTGGGGAGATTTCGGCTTCTGACTCGGACCGAGTCAGTTCGTCAGACTTTGTTAGATGCAATTGTTGCATCGTTTCAAGTGTCTAAGCCGAGATTCTGATTCTACCGATATGATCGGAACAGCTTGATTGAACTGACTGGAATTCAGTCAAGATTTCATTGTGTTCAAGTCACATATACCTCATGAAATCTCAAGCTATTACCGCCCATTAGTAGAGCAACTGTCAAGGCCTCGATCGTCATGGTTACGGGTCATGCCCTAGCTAAGCGTGCCTGATTATCTTGGTGAGGCAGTATGGAGAAACCGTGATTCTCATAGCTCGAATATGGTTGAGCTTGAATTGGGTTATCAAGTCGGACTTGGACCTGATGGTAAGGATGGGATGAGGAACATGCAGTGATAGCGTAGCACTATCCCATACACATCTAGGAATCACATAGGAGGTGATTGACAATGTGTTGTCTACCTAAATAGCATGTTTTTGAGCGTCATGCCCTAGCTGACTCAAAAGCATGTGAAATATGGATCCTAGCTCACTTAGAAACTCATTGAGGGTGTTTTTCTTAGTGGGAGCCTGTCATATTGCATCTATTATCTGTGTTAGTATGTGTACTAAGCGACTTGCATGTTTTATGTCTTTTGTTTTGTCTTTTTCTGTAGAATATGACTGCTGCAGGTAATCTGGCTAATCTCTCCATGCGATCCATCCTGGATCGGGAGAGACTCACTGGTGGAAACTTTCTCGACTGGTACCGCAACCTGAGAATTGTTCTCAGGCATGAGCGGAAGCTCTACGTGCTGGAAGAAGCCGTTCCAGAGGATGAACCAGCGGCCAAGGCGCCCAGGGCTGTCAGAGATGCTTACCATAAGCACATCAATGACAACCTGGACGTGACCTGTCTGATGCTCGGATCTATGTCGGCTGAGTTGCAGAAACAACTCGAAGGAACTGATGCCTTCGAGATGATCGAGCATCCATCATGGGTATTAGATACCGGATGTGCCTCGCACATTTGTGGAAATGTGCAAGGACTTCGAAGAAGTAGACAATTGGCAAAGGGAGAAGTAGATCTCCGCGTCGGGAATGGAGCAAGAGTTGCTTCATTAACCGTCGACACTTACGATCTCACTTTACCTTCTGGCCTTGTATTGGAGTTGCATGA
>NW_010966235.1:38118-40743 GCF_000463585.1 Tarenaya hassleriana
AAAGTGTTTTGGGCTTGGCTGATGTTTTGACTCAGTCGAGTCAAAGTTTTGACTCGGACCGAGTCAATACTCAATGGGCTGAGTCAAGAGTTGACAATGGGTTTGGGCTGATTCGTTCTGACTCGACCGAGTCAGAGTTCTGACTCGGACCGAGTCAATACTCGGAAAAAGTCTCTTTCCACAAGGATTAGGGTTTGCAACTTATAAGGAGGTATTGGACGCCGTCCTCAACCTAAGAAAAACTTACAGAACCCTAAGACAGATCTAGAACACAAGAAAATCGTTTCTTTTGAGGTTCTAGTTCCCGGGATTCGATCCCAAGTCTTGGAAACCCTATTCACTTCACAGATCCTAGAGATCAGTTCCAAAAGCGTTTGGAATCCTTCCCGTCGGTGTGGATACGTGTAGAGGAGATGTACTTTCAGCTCTTGGTGATTAAAACAGGCCCTGGGTCGATTGCTACTTTCAGATCTTCAGGAAAGAGGTAAGTATTCGATTCCTACGGTGATATACACGATTAAACGGGGTTTTACGGATGATTTTGGTTGCGTGTGACGTTTGACTAGGTTTAGATTATTCTTCCGCTGCATGAAACCTAGTAAACCAAACCCTAGATCGATATGATCGCATGCTAGGAATCTATAGCGAAACCTAACAATATGACGGTTCCATGATTGGATCCTAAGACCTGAGATATCTACGGAATCCAACATGAGGAGTTGCGTACTTTGATTACGTCAAACGTCCTGCGTAACAGGAGGACTATAAAGGCGTGTATCAGGTACGAAACGAATCATGTGCTGGATTGTAGATAGTCAAGACGAGATTTGTACCTCTCGTAAAAGAGAGAGATATCGCTGGGCCTCTCGTGTGAGCGAGACTGTAGAAATGTGTGGCCACACTATAGACGGACGTCGTCTATTTCAGACAGTCGAACTCAGTGAACGAGAAAGCAGTCGAATCAGATAAGGTGGCTTGTCCATGCCTTATATTCGACATATGATATCGTGATACAAAAGGATCATCAAACGGAATCATCACTGGCATTCGTAAGATCACGAACAAACTCTATTTGAGATAGGTAGTCATAGTGTCTTGCTAGAGACCGCCTATGACTGATATAACCGAAATAAGAGATTTCGTGTTATACTGCTATATCGGATAAGCCTACAGGGTCATACACACAGGAAAGGACGAATGCGCGAGAAGAGACGAGAAAATCCCAGTGGAGCGGAGGCCAGACCAACCGGTCCAGAAGGTCTGGACCGATCGGTCCAGCTAACCCAGACCGATCGATCTAGACGTAGACCGGTCGGTCCAGAAGTAACGTGTGAGGTCCGGAAATTGTTCCAGACCGATCGGTCCAGACGTCAGCTCCAGACCGATCGGTCCAGTTCTGGACCGATCGGTACAGACATCGGGATTTACTAAACTCGCTCTAATTAGGGTTTTAAAGAGAAGAAACTTAAGGGAACGCCTCCGAACTCTTTTGGCACGATTTTCAGACCCTAGAAGAGGTTTGGAGAGTGAAAAACCTAAGAGAAAGATCCCTGAAACCTTTGCGCAAAGAAAAAAGCGTTCTTCAGTCCTAGCAGACAAGTTCCAACCGTTGGAATCCTTTCCGCCGTGGGGATACGTGTAGAGGGCAAGGTATTCTTCCTGCCTACAGTGATCGGACGAACACATCAATTGATACAGGCCCCGGATCGATTGAGGTAAGCGTTCTAACGTTTCTACAAGATCATGCATGATAGGTTTTAGGGTTTCCTCAAACTTTTTGTTTTACATCCGCTGCGCAAACTCTAGAACTGATCTCTTAGGAATTAGATTCGCTCTTGAGATCCTAGGAAAACCCAACAGTGGTATCAGAGCCTGGTTGCTCTGCATGATTTTTGTTAGAACCCGATCACGCACGTTATAGGATTTGAATTGTTTGAATCCGTGTTTGCTTTGATGCTATGCATGATTTGATTATGGATCTAGAGTAGATTTTCTGTTCATTGTTGCATAGTGTGCAAGAGCTTCGAATTCTGAGTTCGCAGGCGAAAACGGGGTCGAATTCGGGTCTGAAACGGGGCAGAAACGACGAAAACGAGATCTGATCACGTTTTCGCCTGGACCGATCGGTCTGGTCCTCTGGACCGATCGGTCTAGGGTTTCGCAAGTCGGTTGGAACGACAGGTCCGGACTGAACGGTCTGCATGCGTAGACCGATCGGTCTAGACCATTCTGGACCAAAAGGTCTAGATCGACGCAGACCCGAAGACCGAATCGCCTAGACCGATCGGTCTAGGACCTGACGCTTCACCAAAATTTGATTTTGCGTTTCGGGATCTGGTTTGAGCAATCGTTGCTTAAAACCGATCAACTGTGATTCAGAATAACATGATTCTCTCTTATGGATGGTCCATAGTGAATGAATGCATGTAACTTAATCAAGATATTAGATATGTTTGATTGAGTAGGAGCTTCGGGATTGGGATTGCATAATCGACTGGATGGTCCATTCGGATTATGAACAATCGTTGCACAGAAACCGATTAGATCTAGAAGCTCTACGAGTAAAGCACTTGTCAAGGCCTCGATCGTACGTGTCATGGGCCATGCCAAAGCTGGGTGTACCGT
>NW_010966235.1:41639-42209 GCF_000463585.1 Tarenaya hassleriana
GTGTTTGATATGATCGAACAGCTCAAAACCATGTTTCAGGAGCTAGCGCGTACTGAAAAGTACATGACGCTAAAGGCTCTAATGAAGACGGAGATGCCGAGAGGCAGCTCTGTCAACACCCACGTCATCAAGATGCAGAGCTCATGTTGAGGAACTTGAGCGCATGGTAGTGACACTCGATGCTGACTTGGTTGCAAACTTGATCCTTATGTCATTTCCTGAGGAATATAATCAGTTCGTGATGCAGTATCATATGCATGAGATGACTAAGAGCTTAGTCGAACTGCATGGGATGCTGAAATCGGCCGAGCAGGATATTGTGGTGCCCAAGACTGTGCTTGCTGTTGAGAACAACTCCAGCAAGAAGCGGCGGGGTAAAGCCAAAAAGAAGGTGGCGAAAAAGGCAAAGGTTGCCTCTACGCCTAAGTCTAAACCCGATAAGGGTGACTGTCATTACTGCGGAGTGTCTGGACACTGGAAGCGTAATTGTCACCTTTACTTGGAGGATCTGAAGGACAAGAAGCTTGGCGAAGCTTCTGCCTCAGGTATCCACGTTATAGAGGCTAACAT
>NW_010966235.1:42454-43515 GCF_000463585.1 Tarenaya hassleriana
CCCAGAACGGACGGTCTGTTGGGCAGAACGCAAGTGGCCAACTTGCTCCCTTGGGACGCGTATTCCTCTGCGTTCCCAGGGCCCGCCGGCGTCAAATCGCCGCCCAATCCGCTCAGGGCGTTGCAGGCTTGACCATGAGCCTGGGCTTGAGCCCATTTCGCCTCTCCCACGCGGCCAAAAACACTCCCAAGGCGGAGGTTTCACCATTTTCGGACAAAAACAGAGAAAAGAGGGGGAGAGGAGAAACAGAGAGGAAGGGGCGAAAACCAGGGAGAATCGACGCAAGGGGAGCTCGGGAACACGAAGGGAGACATCCCTAGAGTGTCTAGAAGAGGTTTCCGACCAGAAACAGATCGGAAAACACCTTGAAAGCCGGCAAAAACCAGATCTGAGTTGAAACAGAGGTGAGTGGCTCGAGTTCCATCTGTGTGAGCTCGTTCTGAGCGTGCTATGGTGTCATTTCGATGGTTTGTCGCTTGGATTAGATAGAAGACACTTCAATGAACATTTAACAACAAACGGGACTGAATTTGGTTGAGAAATGAGGGAGATATGGTCGAACGAAGTCGGACCAGAAAACTATTTCGCGAGAGAGAACACAGCTGGAACGGACGGTCTGTTTTTGCAGACCCGACGGTCTGGGTGACCCAGACCGGACGTTCTGGCATCCTCAGACCGAACGGTCTGCGTTCCAGACCTCAAAAATTGTCCCGAGAGGCCCCGGGACAGCATGGGACCCCTGGACCGACCGGTCCACACCCTGGACCGACCGTTCTAGGGTACGGAACCCTTTTTCAGACGATTTTCGAATCCCGCGTGCGTGAGATGTGTGTATCAACTATACGAGTGACTCGTTGCGTGATTATACGGGGTAGTTTGCATGGCGTTAATCGGTATCTCGGTCGGGGCCAAATACCGCGATACGCGTGATTGTATTGGGAAGATATGCACATTGATTGCCATGTTTGTAGCTCACTCGTGCGACGAGTGCAGCATGATTGTGTTTGTGATATAGTCGTGTGCGACACGACGGCCAACGTCATGGACTTGACGGGCGTGCG
>NW_010966235.1:43984-44909 GCF_000463585.1 Tarenaya hassleriana
GCGATGTCATATGGGTATGATTGTGTTTGACATATTTGTGACTGATGTGATGTGATTATATATGTATATCATTGTTGTTGTTGGTTGTGAATTATTGAATTAACACCGTTCTCGCTGAGAACTGGTTTACCGGTTTCAACCGGGGCTACTCACTAAGCAGTTGTGCTTAGCCCTCGTGGTTTATATTTTTCAGATCACGAGGATTACGCCTAGCGCATCCGGCAGACGACGACCTGAGAGAGGCAGCATCATGTACGGGATTTACATTTTGGGTTACGGGACTTGTATTTCCCACATTTTGTACGGTTAAATTATAACTATTCGGACATGTGTTATTTTGCGATATTGGTCGCCTGTTGTATTTTCCGCTGCTTACTCTGGTTTGTTTAAAAATGTTTTTGGATTTCGTATTTTTGCTTCCACATTATTATTATTTTATTACTATTGTCCATGTGGCACAGCCCGTGTACTATACACGGGTTACGGGTGTCACAACTTTAGCCTGTGACAACCCAGAGTACCGTAGGAGGGCGGGGAGTGATCGCCGGTGCAGAGGCACGGACAAGGGGCGGCTCCTGACGAGCTTCTGGGTAGGGGGTACAGGGATGAATTGAACACACCGGAATGAGAGAGATCCGAGGGCTGTATAGGTATGGGACTATACGGTCTAAGATAACATAAAAAGAATTAGTTGGGCTACTCATAGCAACAAGGTGCACTTATCTTTTTGGTTGACTATCACGAGAGAACTCCAAAGTTAAGCGTGCTGACTCTAGAGCAATCTCAGGATGGGTGACCTACTGGGAAGTGTCTCGGTATGCGTGCGAGTGAGGACAAAACACGCTGAAAGGTCCCGGGTTGCTGTGTGAGGGCAGTTTCGACAATTCGTAGCGGCCTTGGGTCGTTACAGATGGTATCAGAGCCG
>NW_010966235.1:45316-45528 GCF_000463585.1 Tarenaya hassleriana
GTCGGCTCCTAACGAGCTTCTGGGTAGGGGGTACAGGGATGAATCGAACACACCGGAATGAGAGAGATCCGAGTGCTGTATAGGTATGGGACTATACGGACTATAAAAGGAATTAGTTGGGCTACCCATAGCAACAAGGTGCACCTACTTTTTTGGTTGACTATCACGAGAGAACTCCAAAGTTAAGCGTGCTGGCTCTGGAGCAATCTCTG
>NW_010966235.1:45607-48197 GCF_000463585.1 Tarenaya hassleriana
GGGTTGCTGTGTGAGGGCAGTTTCGACAATTCGTGCGGCCTCGGGTCGTTACAGATGGTATCAGAGCCGATACTCTCCCAGTACGGTGTGGTTCGAGGACGAACCAAGCGGAAGCTGGTGGGCCTGTGACAACCCAGAGTACCGTAGGAGGGCGGGGAGTGATCGCCGGTGCAGAGGCACGGACAAGGGGCGGCTCCTGACGAGCTTCTGGGTAGGGGGTACAGGGATGAATCGAACACACCGGAATGAGAGAGATCCGAGGGCTGTATAGGTATGGGACTATACGGTCTAAGATAACATAAAAAGAATTAGTTGGGCTACTCATAGCAACAAGGTGCACCTACCTTTTTGGTTGACTATCACGAGAGAACTCCAAAGTTAAGCGTGTTGACTCTAGAGCAATCTCAGGATGGGTGACCTACTGGGAAGTGTCTCGGTATACGTGCGAGTGAGGACAAAACACGTTGAAAGGGCCCGGGTTGCTGTGTGGGGGCAGTTTCGACAATTCGTAGTGGCCTCGGGTCGTTACATGAAGCTTCTGCCTCAGGTATTCATGTTATAGAAGCTAACATCTGTACTACATCTTCATGGGTATTAGATACCGGAATTGTCTCACACATTTGTGGAAATGTGCAGGGACTAAGAAGAAGTAGGATGCTAGCTAAGGGAGAAGCGGATCTACGTGTCGGAAATGGAGCAAGAGTTGCTGCATTGTGTGTTGGCGCTTACGATTTGCATCTTCCTTCTGTACTTGTTTTAGAGCTTAGTAATTGTTACTATGTTCCTGCGATTAGCAGAAACATTATTTCTATTTCATGTCTGGATTTGGATGGTTTTCTATTTGTGATTGAGAACTCGAGTTTGATGATTTATCGAGACGATATTTACTATGGTAATGGTTATCTAATTAATGGTTTATATGTCTTGAATGATCAACCTTCGAACTCGACATCATCCATCTATAGCGTGAGTACTAAACGGTTTAAGCCGAACGACTTAAACCCGACCTTCCTCTGGCATTGTCGTCTAGGCCATATAAACGAGAAGCGCATTCAGAAGCTTCATTCTGAAGGTCTTCTGGATTCATTTAATTTGAGTCTCTTGAATCTTGCGAATCTTGTTTGATGGGCAAGATGACAAAGCATCCTTTCAAGGGGAAATGACAGAGAGCGACAGAGTTATTGGATCTGATACATAGTGATGTATGCGGACCAATGAACTGTCCAACTAGAGGAGGTTATCTATATTTCGTTAGATTCACTGATGATTACAGTCGATACGGTTATGTCTATTTGATGAGACATAAGTCTGGAACACTTGAAATGTTCAAGGCTTTCAGAAACGAAGTGTAGAACCAACTTGGCAAGACGATCAAGACACTTCGATCCGATCGTGGTGGCGAGTATATGAGCCAAGAGTTCACTGACTATCTGGTTGATTGTAGTATTGTATCACAATTAACTCCTCTTGGAATGCCACAGTGGAACGGCGCGTCTGAACAGAGGAACCAAACACTGTTAGACATGGTTCGATCAATGATGAGTCAGACAGATCTTCCGAAGTCCTTTTGGGGCTATGCTTTAGAGACCGCTGCGTACCTGCTAAACAGGAGTCCAACGAAGTCGGCTGAAACACCATATGAGATATGGACGGGGAAACGTCCCGCGTTATCGTTTGTCAGAATTTGGAGTTGCGACGTTTACGTGAATTGTCAGATGACTGATAAGTTATCCTCCAAATCTGATAAGTGTTTATTTGTAGGCTACCCTAAGAAAACTAAGGGTTACTACTTCTATATTCCGGCAGAGAACAAAGTGTTCATTGCCAGGAATGCGACTTTTATGGAGCGAGAGTTCGTCTCCAAAAGAGTCAGTGGGAGTTGGATCGAACTTGAGGAAGTTCGAGAACAGCAACTAGACGTTGAGCCGAGTGAACAAGTTGAAGAAGTTCAACATGTTTCACTGCCAGTTGAGACTCAACCTTCGACGAGTGAACCTTGGAGATCAGGCAGGATTCGCCAAGAGCCTGTGAGATATGGATTTCTCGTGACTGGGAATGAGGAACTCATGTTATTAGAACATGACGAGCCTACCACATACCCAGAGGCTATGGCGAGTCCCGATTCCGAGAAATGGTGCGATGCTATGAAGTCCGAGATGCAATCCATTTCAGACAACCAAGTATGGACTCTGGTTGGTGCATCTGAAGGGATAAAACCCATCGGATGCAAATGGATCTTCAAGAAGAAGACAGACATGGATGGCAACGTGCACACGTATAAGGCACGACTTGTGGCGAAAGGATTCCGTCAAATTCATGGTATTGACTATGATGAGACCTTTTCGCCCGTAAATATGCTGAAGTCCATCAGGATTCTACTTGCCATAGCCGCATATTACGACTATGAGATATGGCAAATGGATGTCAAGACCGCGTTCCTTAACAGGAACTTGACCGAGGATGTGTACATGACACAACCCGAAGGTTTTGTAGATCCGAGGAACCCGAGGATGGTGTGCAAGCTTCAGAGGTCCATTTATGGATTGAAACAGGCTTCGAGGAGCTGGAACCTTCGATTTGATGAGACAAT
>NW_010966235.1:51293-52275 GCF_000463585.1 Tarenaya hassleriana
TGCTATCGGGATGGAGCACACATGGAAGACTTGCATGTCCGTTTTGCATGGAGGAAACAGAAGCGTTTCAGTTGAGACATGGGAGAAAGTCATGCTGGTTTGACTGTCATCACAGATTTCTTCCAAGGAATCATCCATTTAGACAAAATCGTACGCTTTTTACCAAAGGTAAAATCGTTACTGAGGAAGGTCCTGTTATGCAAACCGGAGAGCAAATTTTAAGACTTTTTGACGAGGATGTTTTGGCAACATATCCTAACCTAAGTGGGGAGGAACTTGAAGGAATGAAGGAACAACATTATGCATCTTGGCTTCGAGACTACGTAAGTATTCTAGCTATATATATATGTACGTGTATGTATTTGTGTATTAATTTAATTTTTATGCGCAGATTCAGTCATGCAGTGATAGAATTCCGGCATGGATCAGAGATATATCACATGGACCTGGAAGAAAAGTCATTTGCTGGCCGATAATGTTCACCCGAGGATACACGTTTCACACTTACGATCATGGAAAACATAAATCCACGTTCAATTACGGAGTTTGTATAAAAAGCGGGTCATCGGAAGATCCTGATTTTTTTGGGGTTCTTCGTCAGATTTTCCAACTCCAGTATCCAGGATTAGCCGGGTTGAAAACAATCATATTCAGATGTGATTGGTTTGATACAACGTCGGGACGCGGCTCACGGAAAAATCGATGGGGAGGTATTGACATAAACCCGAAACTAGGGGTGGGCGTTTCGGGTTTCGGTTCGGTATTCAAGCGGTTCGGTTCGGGAACGGTATTTTCGGTTTTATAAAAAGTGTACCAAACTAGAACCGAATGTTAAACGGTTCGGTTCGGTTCGGTTTTAGTATCGGTTCGGTTCGAAACGGTACCATTATATGAATACCAAATAAGTATCGAACTATACTATTTACACATATATTAGTGGAATATTCGAATTTTGGTTCGGTATTCATACGGTTCGGTTCGG
>NW_010966235.1:52932-53949 GCF_000463585.1 Tarenaya hassleriana
ACCGTTGTAAATACCGTTGTAACATTTCGACGGCGTTTCCAACGGATATTCCAACGGATATCCGTGGCAAATACCGTTGTAAATCCGTTGGAATATTTCTAACGGATATTATAACGGTCCCGTCGGAAAGTAGCCACGGATGTCCGTTGGAATTTCCGTTGATATATCCCGACGAACAAATCCGTTGGAATTCCGTTGAAAATATACCACGGAAAAACCGTTGGAAATCCGTTGAAATATTCCAACGGATGAAGGCGTTGGAATTCCGTTTGGAATTTGCCACGGAATTCCAACGGATCTGCGTTTCTAACGACTGATTTCCAACGGATATATCCGTTGGAAATCCGTTGGAAAAGTTGAATTCCAACGGATTTTCGGCCATTTCCAACGGATTTGCCTGTTAGAATTTGGGTTTTTTTTGTAGTGATTGTGTCAGAGTACTTACATCGATAAGGTCTTGAAACGTTTCAAGATGCAAGATTCCAAGAAAGGAACCTTACCGATGAGCAGTGGCACAGTTCTCTGCAAGAGTCAGTGTCCTACGACACCTGATGAGCGAGAACGCATGGGTCAGATTCCATATGCTTCAGCAATTGGATCGATCATGTATGCCATGCTTTGTACTCGACCGGATGTATCCTACGCATTGAGCATTACGAGTAGATATCAGTCAGATCCAGGTGAGTCACACTGGATCGCCGTCAAGAACATCCTGAAGTACTTGAGAAGGACTAAGGATGTGTTCTTGGTATACGGTGGGTCGGAAGATGAGCTCGCTGTAAGAGGTTACACCGATGCTAGTTTCCAGTCAGACCCGGATGACTACAGATCGCAGTCTGGCTATGTTTTCTGCTTGAACGGAGGCGCTGTTAGCTGGAAGAGTTCCAAGCAGGCGACCGTTGCAGATTCTACTACAGAAGCTGAATATATTGCAGCGTCGGACACACCAAAGGAAGCTGTTTGGATCAGAAAGTTTATTGGAGACTTGGGTGTCATTCCTAGTGCTGATAGCCCCAT
>NW_010966235.1:54543-58594 GCF_000463585.1 Tarenaya hassleriana
ATCGTTGGGCCCCTCGTGTGAGCGAGACTGTAGAAATGTGTGGCCGCACTATAGACGAACGTCGTCTATTTCAGACATTCGAACTCAATGAACGAGAAAGCAGTCGAATCAGATAAGATGGCTTGTCCATGCCTTATATTCGACATATGATATCGTGATACAAAAGGATCATCAAACGGAATCATCACTGGCGTTCATAGGATCACGAACAAACTCTATTCGAGATAGGTAGTCATAGTGTCTTGCTAGAGACCGCCTATGACTGGTATCATTCATAATGCTATATCGGATGAGCCTACAGGGTCACACACACAGAAAAGAACGAATGTGCGAGAAGAGACGAGAAAATCCCAGTGGAGCGGAGGCTAGACCGACCGGTCCAGAAGGTCTGGACCGATCGGTCCAGCTAACCCAGACCGATCGGTCTAGATGTAGACCGGTCGGTCCAGAGGTAACGTGTGAGGTCCGAAAATTATTCCAGACCGATCGGTCCAGATGTCAGCTCCAGACCGATCGGTCCAGACGTCGGGATTTACTAAACTCGCTCTAATTAGGGTTTTAAAGGGAAGAAACTTAAGGGAACGCCTCCGAACTCTTTTGGCACGATTTTCAGACCCTAGAGAGAGGTTTGGAGAGTGAAAAACCTCAGATCCCTGAAACCTTTGCACAAAGAAGAAAGCATTCTTCAGTCCTAGCAGACAAGTTCCAACCGTTGGAATCCTTTCCGCCGTGTGGATACGTGTAGAGGGCAAGGTATTCTTCCTGCCTACAGTGATCGGACGAACACATCAATTGATACAGGCCCCGGATCGATTGAGGTAAGCGTTCTAATGTTTCTACAAGTTCATGCATGATAGGTTTTAGGGTTTCATAAAAAATTTTGTTTTACATCCGCTGCGCAAACCCTAGAACTGATCTCTTAGGAATTAGATTCGCTCTTGAGATCCTAGGAAAACCCAACATATATGAGCCAAGAGTTTACTGACTATCTGGCAGATTGTGGGATTGTCTCACAACTAACTCCACCTAGAATGCCACAATGGAATGTCGTGTCCGAGAGGAGGAACCGAACCTTATTAGATATGGTACGATCTATGATGAGTCAGGTCGATCTTCCTAAATCCTTCTGGGGCTACGCTCTGGAAACGGCTGCGCTTATACTGAACAATTGTCCAACAAAGTCGGTTCAGAAGACACCATATGAGATATGGACTGGGAAGCGTCCCAGGTTAGCGTTTATAAATATTTGGGGATGCGACGTTTATGTGAAACATCTGGCTTCTGATAAGCTATCCGTCAAATCTGATAAATGCATATTTGTGGGTAACCCTAAGGAAACGAAAGGGTACTACTGGTTCTACAACCCATCCGAGAACAAAGTGTTTGTTGCTCGGAATGGATCTTTCTTGGAGAGAGAGTTCGTCTCCAAGAGAGTTAGTGTGAGTAGAGTAGATCTCGAAGAAGTTCGAGAACCACAAATAGTCGAAGAACCGGGTGAACAGGTCGAAACAGTTCAACCTGTGTCACAAGTTGTTTAGACAACACCTCCTAGTGGACCTTGGAGATCTGGTAGAATTTGCCAAGAGCCTACAAGATACGGTTTTCTTGTGACTGAAAATGACGTACTCATGTTGTTAGAACATGACGAGTCTACATCGTATTCAGAGGTTGTGGCGAGTTCCGATTCTGAGAAATGGCACCAGGCCATGGAGTCTGAGATGCAATCAATGTACGACAACAAAGTATGGATTTGGTCGACTCATTCGATGGTATTAAGACCATTGGATGTAAGTTGATTTTCAAGAAGAAAACCGACATGGATAGCATCATGCATACCTATAAGGCACGACTCGTCGCGAAAGGGTTTCAACAGATTCATGGTATAGACTATGATGAAACTTTTTCACCAGTCGTGATGCTTAAATCCATACGGATTCTGCTGGTCATAGCTGCGTATTATGACTACGAGATATGGCAGATGGACGTCAAGACCGCATTCCTTAACGGGAATCTGCTCGAGGATGTGTACATGACACAACCCGAGGGTTTTGTCAATCCTAAGATTCCGAAGAAGGTATGCAAGCTTCAGAGATCCATTTATGGACTAAAGCAGGCTTCGAGGAGTTGGAATATTCGATTTGACGAGGCAGTCAAAACGTTTGGCTTCCTACAAAACGAAGATGAACCATGCGTTTACAAGAAGCTCAGTGGGAGCGCAGTGATCTTCCTTATGCTTTATGTAGATGATAGATTGCTCATCGGAAATGATATTCCTATTTTGCAAGGAGTGAAATTCTGACTAGGATCAGTCTTTTCGATGAAAGACTTAGGAGAAGCCGCCTATATTTTAGGCATCAAGATCTATAGAGATAGATCGAGAAGGCTTCTTGGCCTAAGTCAGAGTACATACATTGACAAGGTCTTGAATCGGTTCAAGATGCAAGACTCTAAGAGGGGTACCTTGCCAATGGGACATGACATGGTGCTTAGCAAGACTCAGTGTCCAAAGATACAGGATGAGCAAGAGCGCATGAGCAGGATTCCATATGCCTCAGCAATTGGATCCATCATGTACGCCATGTTGTGCGCTCGTCCGGATGTATCATATGCATTGAGCATGACTAGTAAATATCAGTCTACACCAGATGAGGCTCAGTGGATTGCGGTCAAGAACATCCTTAAGTACTTGAGAAGGACTAAGGATTTGTTCTTGGTGTATGGCGGATTGGAAGACGAGCTCGCTATAAGGGGTTATACCGATGCTAGTTTCCAGACTGATAGAGATGACTTCAGATCGCAGTCAGGTTACGTTTTCTGCCTGAACGGTGGGGCTATCAGTTGGAAGAGTTCCAAACAGCCAACCGTGGCAGATTCGACTACAAAAGCCGAGTACATAGCAGCATTGGATGCAGCTAAGGAAGCTGTTTGGATCAGGAAATTCGTGGGAGACTTGGGCATCATTCCTAGCATTGCAGATCCCATTGAGTTGTATTGTGACAACAATGGTGCGATTGCGCAAGCTAAGAAACCCCGGTCACACCAGAGATCCAAACACATACTCAGACGATTTCACTTGATTAGAGACGTGAAGATAAGTAGAGTGTCGACAGATGATAATATTGTCGACCCATTGACGAAGCCTCTCCCTTCGTCAAAGCATGATGGTCATGTTAAGGGTATGGGGATTAGATGCTTGTAGGATAGATCATAGAGCATAGTGGGAGATTGTTGGTTGTAATACTCTAGGATAATCCGTGATATGACATTTTGACTTTGTATTGATTCATTGGTTTATGAATGCATTACTCTTCCTATTATATGATTGGCATGTTTGTTATATTACGGTATCCTTGAATCATTACAGAATGATTCTAAACTCCCTAGTCAGTCAACATTGTGGGAACAATGTTGAATTAAGACTAGCATGAGGAGTGATCGATGCATTGGATGCATATCACAATCATGGGTACTCGTTGTGAACGAGTGACTGGTTGACCCGCATGAGATTGTCACATGGACAGAGTCATGACTTGAATCTCATACAGCGGTTCGTTCTTGGATCCTCAGACCTGAGATGTCTAGAGTATCTGATAGGAGGAGTGGCGTGTCTTGACTGCGTCAAACGTCGTCTTTAACCGGATGATTATAACGGCGTTGATCAGACACGTTCACGAATCATATGGAGATAGTAGACATGCAATATGGGACTTGTCACCTCCTTAACAGGAGAGATATCGCTGGGCCCTCTCGTGAAAGTCGGACTATGAAAATGCGTGGCCACGCTATAGATGAAGTTGCATCTATTTTATTAGTCGATTTGCCAAGACGAGAAAGCACTTGAACTTGAAGGGTGGCTCACACCATGCCCTTGTTCAACTTATGATATCGTGAGACAAAGGATCAGAATTCGAGCTGTTAATGCCTTGGTTAGATCACCTCTAACTCAATTCTAAATGGGTGGTCATGGCGTCTTGCTAGAGGCTAACCATGACTTGTAGATCGGGAATGGTTCTCGAGGCTACTGCCACTGCGAATGGGCCTACAGGGTCAC
>NW_010966235.1:60150-72428 GCF_000463585.1 Tarenaya hassleriana
AGCTAAGGAAGCTGTTTGGATCAGGAAATTCGTGGGAGACTTGGGCATCATTCCTAGCATTGCAGATCCCATTGAGTTGTACTGTGACAACAATGGTGCGATTGCGCAAGCTAAGAAACCCCGGTCACACCAGAGATCCAAACACATACTCAGGCGATTTCACTTGATCAGATAAATCATCGACATAGAAGATGTGAAGATAAGCAGAGCGTCGACAGATGATAATATTGTCGACCCATTGACGAAGCCTCTCCCTTCGTCAAAGCATGATGGTCATGTTAAGGGTATGGGGATTAGATGCTTGTAGGATAGATCATAGAGCATAGTGGGAGATTGTTGGTTGTAATACTCTAGGATAATCCGTGATATGACATTTTGACTTTGTATTGATTCATTGGTTTATGAATGCATTACTCTTCCTATTATATGATTGGCATGTTTGTTATATTTCGGTGTCCTTGAATCATTAGAGAATGATTCTAAACTCCCTGGTCAGTTATCATTGTTGGAACAATGCTGAATTAAGACTAGCATGAGGAGTGATTGATGCATTGGATGCATATCACAATCATGGGTACTCGTTGGGAATGAGTGATTGGATGACCCGCATGAGATTGTCATATGGACAGAGTCATGACTTGAATGTCATACAGCGGTTCATTCTTGGATCCTCATACCTGAGATGTCTAGAGTATCTAATATGAGGAGTGGCGTGTCTTGACTGCGTCAAACGTCGTCTTTAATCGGATGATTATAACGACGTTGATCAGATACGTTCATGAATCATATGAAGACAATAGACATGCAATATGGGACTTGACATGGCGTCTTGCTAGAGGCTATCGTTGGGCCCTCTCGTGAAAGTCGGACTATGAAAAACGCGTGGCCATGGTATAGATGAAGTTGCATCTATTTTATTAGTCGATTTGCAAAGACGAGAAAGCGGTTGAACTTGAAGGGTGGCTCAAACCATGTCCTTGTTCAACATATGATATCGTGAGATAAAGGATCAGAATTTGAGTTGTTAATGCCTTGGTTAGATCACCTCTAACTCAATCCTAAGTGGGTGGTCATGGCGTCTTACTAGAGGCTAACCATGATTTGTGGTTTGGGAAAGGTTCCGAAGTCACTACCACTTAGAATGGGCCTACAGGGTCACACACCACTAAGGATGGACTAATATGTGAAGAATCCGAAGAAAGGAGTTGAGATTTGGCCGAAACGAGCATGAGAATGCTTTCTCAGTGTATTGGTCTCGAGCTGACCAAGTTTGGTCAGCCCCGGACCACGTTTGGTAAGCCCAGAGAATCCGGAGTCAGCCCATGGTCCTCTGTCCAAGTCTGGTCCGGCTGACCAAGAGTTGGTCAGCTCCGAACTAGATGCTGGATTAGGCGGACCAAGGGTGCTGGCACGTCGAATCAAAAGAGAACCAAGAGGCTTGGTCCGAAGCTGACCAAAATTTGGTCCAGCGGATTGGGTTATGGGAATTTGACTAAAACTCGTATTTAGGGTTTTCTAAGCTTATATAAGTTTAGGATTTCGTCCAAACTTAATTAAGGCCGCCCTAAAACTCAGAGAGACTAAGAACCTTAGAGAATTCATTCTTTTCGTTTTTGAGCTTCTCGGGATTAGATCCGGACTCTTGAGTTACCCTTTTCTTCACTAATCCTGGCAGACACGTTCCAAATCGTTTGGAATCCTTTCCATTGGTGTGGATACGTGTAGAGGGACTGTAACTTCAGTCCTAGTGATTAACAACAGGCCTCGGATCGATATTTGCTTCAAGTTTCATTGAGAACGAGGTAAGTAACGATTCCCTCGGTGATATACACGTTCTTTTGGGTTTTACCAAGTTTGGTTGCGTGTGATGTTTGACTAGGTTTAGATCTTTCTCCCGCTGTATGAAACCTAATAAACCAAACCCTAGATCGATATGATCGCATGCTAGGAAGCCGTGGTGAATCCCAACAATTGTCACATGGACTTGATGTCATGACTTGAATCTCATGTAATACTTCGCTTTGAGTCCTAACACTTGAGGTCTCTATTGCATCTGCCATGAGGAGTGACATTCTTTGAACATTCAAACGTCGGAACTGTAAAAGGACGACTATAACGGTTGTAGTTAGGAAGTTCATGAATCATGTGGAGGGTAGTAGAGAACCAAGATGGGATTTTGTCCCTCTGTTATGTGAAGGGAGAGATATGGCTAGGTCCCTCGAGTGTATTGAGTTGAAACGCGTGCAAACAGATGAAGAGTCATATGTAGGTTCAGTTAACTCAACGAACGAGACAGCAGTCAAAATATGACCTGTTCCATATCTCTGTTTTGACTTGTGAGAACATGTGACAAAAAAGATACAAGTGTTGAATGTTATTTGACTCGTTAGATCACTAACCTAGTCTGACAAGGGAGTCATAGTGTCTTGCTAGAGACCATCTATGATTATTAGCCCGAAATGATTTCGAAACTATGTCTGCGTTGGACGTACCTACAGGGTCACACGCATAGGGCTGTTAATATTTTTTGGGGCGTGCTTGGGATGGTCTATTGTGATAGACCGGCTCGATCATGACTAGAGCAAGTGGGAGATTGATGGATATGGTGCTCTGCCCACGATCAGTTTGCAAAACTGATTAGAAATCCATTGGATGGGTTTAGGTGGTCCAATGGACTCATATATTTATTAATAAGGCTAATGGGTCTAATATCACTTAATTGTTAAGAGAAGGCCCATTAAGGCTCAATGGATTTAATGAAACCCTAATCTCTTTATAATTATATTTAGAAAACATAATTTAGGGTTAAGAAACATAAAGTTTTTTTCGTCCTCTCTCTCTCACTTCGGCGACCATCTCTCTCTCTCTCGGGGATTGCCTCGGTTTCTGTTTCTGGCCTCCAGATCGTGTTCTAGCAAACATAAGCCCATGAGTGTGGACTAGCTATAGAGAGCACTGGATTTCAGCGTTCGTGACAGGTCCCTGGATCGAAACAGGTTAGTATATCGATACCTTTATCATTATATGCAAGATTTGTTGATTGGGTTTCGTATAATCTATTTCGCTGCGTGAAATCCAATTTGGAACCCTAGAAACCTTTATGAACGCATGTTTAGGGATCTCCAAAATCCCAACATTCATATCATAGTTTAAGAAAAAATGTCAAAAACTATCAAGAAATGAATGGAGGACCATGTCCACCACAAGCTCCTTGTCCATCTTAGCACCATGTCGTTCCAGATCATCAAAATGACTCTTCATTTTGAGCACATGTGAATTGACAGGATACCCGTGAGCCAGTTTATAGTCCAAAAGGCTACACATAACCTTGAACTTCTCAGAGCAGGCTTTCTCTTCGAATATGAGCTTAAGTTGATCCATTATTAACCAAGCATCCAAACCATAAAACTGTTTGATCAGGTCGGGAATCATAGTTCCAAGCATAAGGCAACTCACATCACGGTTGTCTTTCTTATGTTTCAAGTAAGCATCCTTGACAGCCCGAGGTATATTGTTCGGTGACTCCTCATCGACGAACGGTTCGTCGATGATGTACTCCTTATCTTCGCTACTGAAAATAATTCTCAAGTAGCGGCACCAGTCAAGGAAGTTCGCCCCATTGAGTTTTTCACGCTCAATGATCGATCGCAACGAAGGTGACAAAGTTGGTACACTACCGGATGATTATAACGACGTTGATCAGATACGTTCATGAATCATATGGTGATAATAGACATGCAATATGGGACTTGTCACCTCCTTAACAGGAGAGATATCACTGGGCCCTCTCGTGAAAGTCGGACTATGAAAAATACGTGGTCACGCTATAGATGAAGTTGCATCTATTCTATATTAGTCGATTTGCCAAAACGAGAAAGTGGTTGAACTTGAAGGGTGGCTCAAACCATGCCCTTGTTCAACATATGATATCGTGAGACAAAGGAGCAGAACCCGAGCTGTTAATGTCTTGGTTAGATCACCTCTAACTCAATTCTAAATGGATGGTCATGGCGTCTTGCTAGAGGCTAATAATGACTTGTGGTTCGGGAAAGGTTCCCGTAGTCACTACCACTTAGAATGGACCTACAGAGTCACACACCACTAGAAATAGACTTATACGTGAAGAATCCGGAGAATGGAAATGAGATTTGACCGAAACGAGCATGAATAAGGATTTTCAATGTGTTGGTCCAGAGCTGACCAAGTTTTGGTCAGCCCCGGACCAAGTTTGGTCAGCCTAGGAGGTCCGGAAGTCAGTCCAAGCTCGTCTGTTCAGGTCTGGTTCGGCTGACCAAAAGTTGGTCAGTTCCGGACCAAACGCTGGGTCAGGCGGACCGAGGAACTGGTAAGTCGGACCAAAAGAGAACCAAGAAGCTTGGTCCAAAGCTGACCAAAACTTGGTCAACCGGACCAAGCCTCCAGGTCAGGCGGTCCGAGAGGTTCAGACTAAGCTTGGTCTACCGGACCAAGCTCTTGATCTGGCGGATCGGGATCTGGGTGTGACACCCGTAACCCGTGTACAGTATACGGGCTGTGCCACATGGACGATATATAATAAAATAATAAACCGCGGAAGCGAAAATACGAAATCCAAAAAACATTTTAATCAAGTCAGAGTAAGCAACGGAAAATACAAGCGATCAGTATCGCAAGACAACACATGTTCGAATATTCATAATATAACCGTACAAAATGCCGGAATACAAGTCTCATAGTCCAAAATACAAATCCCGTACATGATGATGCCTCTCTCAGGTCGTCGTAATCTGATGTGCTAGGCGTAATCCTCGTGATCTGAAAAAAAAATATAAACCCACGAGGGCTAAGCACAACCGCTTAGTGAGTAGTCCGGGCTGAACCCGGAAATTCCATTCTCATTGAGAACGGTACAGTCGACATTTCCATAAAACACATGCAATAAGCAAAACACAACAAGCACGTAAATAACAATCACAATCACACCCGTATGGAGTCCACCATTGTAATACCCCGTTTCCCGTATGAATTATTTAAATTACTTTCGGGAATAAAAGGAAGGTAAAACAAGGCTAAAAACATAGAGAAGATTTCCACGAAGATGTAGAAGAAAACGACATTCGATTTGACTGGGAAACGAGGAAGTTAAAAACAAATGAAAACTGAGTAGAACCTGGAAATTCGGAATTCACGAGTTATTTGAGGTACAGACGTTTCGAGTTGTAGCTCATCGTGTAAACGTGAGTTTTCAATAATCTATTGATTAGACATGAAAAGAGGATATTCCAAGGAAGGTGTAGAAACAAACGGTGCGCGATTCGGTTAAGAAACGAGTGAGAACGGAGCAATCGAAGTCAGTCGGGACGGACCAGAAACCTCAGAATGGACGGACTGACGAGGGCAGAACGGAGGACCATGAACGCGCAAAGAGCTGGGCCGAAACTGAGCCCAGACCGTCCGTTCCAGGCCCAGAACGGACGGTCTACTGAACATAACACGCAAGTGGCCAACTTGCTGTCTTGGGACGCGTATTCTTCTGCGTTCCCGGACCCCACCGGCGTCAACTCGCCGACCAATTGTGCCAGGACGTTGCAGGCTTCGAACTGGGCCTGGGCCTGAGCCCATTCGACGCCCCTCGCGCGTGAATAACACCTCTCAAAGCTGGGACTTAGCCATTTTCGAGCTGAAACAGGGGAGAGAAGAAAGAGAGAGAAAGGGAGAGAGAAGAGGCGAACCAGAGGGAAACCAGCGCAAGGGGAGCTCGAGAACACAAAGGGGGACATTCCTAGACTGTGTAGGAGAGGTTTCCGGCGAGGAACAGACCGGAAAACACCACCAAATCCGCACAAAACAGATCTAAGCCGAAACAGAGGTGAGTGGCTTGAGTTGCTTCTGTGTAAGCTCGTTTTCATCAATGTTATTGTGTTATCTCAATGATTAGCTGCTCGTATTGGTTAGAGGGGATTTCAATAAAGATTTAGGAACAAACCACACATGATTTGGTTGAAAAATGAATGAGATATGATTGAATAAAGACCGAAGAAAAACTGTAAAGTGCAGAAACGAGAATCTTTCTTGCCAAATTACGAATCCTTTTTCACCGAGTTACTGAAGTATTTCAATACTTGGTTGCTTAGATTATATAGAGGACACTTGAATGAACATTTAGCAACAAACGGGACTGCATTTGGTTGAGAAATGAGGGAGATATGATCAAACGAAGTCAGACCAGAAAACTGTTTCGCGAGAACGAACAGAGCTGGAACGGACGAACTCTAAGGTCGAAACGGATGGTCTGGGTGACCCAGACCGAACGGTTTGTCACCCCCAGACCGAATGGTCCACGTTCCAGACCTCAAAAATTATCCCGAGAGGCCCCGGGACAGCATGGGACCCCTGGACCGACTGGTCCACACCCTGGGCCGACCGTTCTAGGGTACGAAACCCTTTTTCGGATGATTTTCGAATCCCGCATGCGTGAAATGTGTGATTCAACGATGCGAGTGACTCGTTGCATGATTAGACGAGGTAGTTTGCATGGCGTTACGCGGTAGATCGGTAAGGGACCGGATACCGTGATACGTGTGATTGTACCGAGGGATATATACATGATGTGTGCCATGTGTGTAGCTTGCTCGTGCGTACGAGTCAAGCATGATTGTATTTGTGGATGGTTGTGGACGCAACCATCACCGTCATGGACTTGACGGGCGTTTGAGACGTGATTAGTCGTGTGCGACACGACGGCCAACGTCATGGACTTGACGGGCGTGTGACGTGCTCCTAGTCATGGACTTGACTAGGGTATATGGCTGGAACCCTATGATGGACTCCATACGGGTGAGATGATCGATTGTGTCATGTGACTTGACATGGCCAACGTCATAGACTTGACGGGCGTGGAGGCGCCCTATGACTAGGGTATATGGCTGGACCCTATAGTGGACTTGACATCGGTAGTCACGTGATGTGACAAGCGCTTGAGGCGATATTGTCGTGTGATGCGACGGCCAACGTCACGCGAGTGACGAGCGTGTGATGCGCACCTAGTCATGTCGACTTGACTAGGGTTTATGGCTAGCCCATGGTGGACTCCATGCGGGTGTGATTGTGATTGTTGTTATATGTGTGATGCACGTTCTGTGATAATGCATGTTATTATTGCTGTATGTTATTGTGAATCATCGTTCTAACACTGTTCTCGCTGAGAACGGGTTTACCGGGTTCAACCCAGGCTACTCACTAAGCAATTGTGCTTAGCCCTCGTGGTTTTATATTTTTTTTCAGATCACGAGGATTACGCCTAGCGCGCGGACGACGACGACCTGAGAGAAGCAGCATCATGTACGGGATATTATTTTGAACCCCGGGACTCATATTCCCGCATTTTGTACGGTTGTGTTATGACTTTTCGGACATGTTGTTGCTTTACGATACTGATCGCTTGTATTTTCCGCTGCTTACTCTGATTTGATTAAAATGTTTTTGGATTTTGTATTTTCGCTTCTGCAAATTATTATTTTATCGTTATATCGTCCATATGGCACAGCCTGTAGACTGTATACGGGTTACGGGTGTCACAACCATAGGGCTTAGCCATATACCCTAGTTAAGTCGGCATGACTAGGGGCGCCTCCACGCCCGTCACTCGCATGACGTTGGCTGTTGTGTCGCTAATGCGTCTCAAACGCCCGTCAAGTCCGTGATGGTGATGGTTGAGTCTACAACCATCCTGATGAGGACATCGAACCCAACAACATCTCGAAACGGAGATCTTGATGGAAGCATACCTGGAGCAAAGATAAGGACAAACCGAGTTCCACCTCAGATCGAAGCCACCAAGTAAAAGGAAGTTGCTTGGAGTGCAAGACAAGTATCCAAAAAAAGCTTCTTCATCATCAGTGCAACTCCAACAACTAGCTTCCCAACCACCTCATTTAATGCAACATCAAGGCAACTCCAACAACTAGCTTCCCAACCACCTCATTTAATGCATTGGACTCCTACCCCTCTTGCATGTTCTTGCCATTTAATGTTGTAGTTGAGAATTGTAGCCTATATAAAGGCCTTGAAGTGCATCATTTGTAATCAGACTTGTAGAATGTCTCAACATTTCGAGTTTTATAAACTCTTCTTCGGTTTGTCCGAAATTTATCCCGATCTTCGGTGTGTCCGAGATCACGAGTTTGGTGTGTCCGAACTCAAGCCTTGGTGTGTCCGAGGTCCACTATCTATTCTTCCACTTCGTTCCATCCATCTTTCTTTTCGGAATTACGTCGAGAATCCCTTGATCCGTGACTGATTCCGAGGACCACCCTTCCCTTTCAAACATCATACTCGATCGAAAGTCGAGAGCCTTCTCTGTGAAGTGCGAGAGACTGCGATTCGGCCTTGTTCCATCCTCTCCGAGCAGAGGCGTGTATCATTTTGGTATCAGAGCTTGTTCGAGCCAACGGACGTCTAACCCCGGTGAGATCTATCCTTTATTTCGGTTTATTTCGTAAACAAGTTTTGAGGGCAAAAAGCGGAGAAGAGAGAGGGAATGATGAGGACAAAACTTATGAAGAGAGAGAAAATGATGAGGACATCGGACCCAAAAACATCTCGAAACGGAGATCTTGATGGAAGCATACCTGGAGCAAAGATAAGGACAAACCGAGTTCCACCTCGGATCGAAGCCACAAAGTAAAAGGAAGTTGCTTGGAGTGCAAGACAATTATCCAAAGGAAGCTTCTTCATCATCAGGGTAACTCCAACAACTAGCTTCCCAACCACCTCATTTAATGCATTGGACTCCTACCCCTCTTGTATGTTCTTGCCATTTAATGTTGTAGTTGAGAATTATAGCCTAAATAAAGGCCTTGTAGTGCATCATTTGTAATCAGACTTGTAGAATGTCTCAAACATTTCGAGTTTTATATACTCTTCTTCGGTTTGTCCGAAATTTATCCCGATCTTTGGTGTGTCCGAGATCACGAGTTTGGTGTATCTGAACTCAAGCCTTGGTGTGTCCGAGGTCCACTATCTATTCTTCCACTTCGTTCCATCCATCTTTCTTTTCGGAATTACGTCGAACATCCCTTGATCCGTGACTGATTCCGAGGACCACCCTTCCCTTTCAAACATCATACCCGATCGAAAGTCGAGAGCCTTCTCCGTGAAGTGCGAGAGACTGCGATTCGGTCTTGTTCCATCCTCTCCGAGCAGAGGCGTATCACATCCACACACACAATCATACTTACCTCTACGCACGAGCAAGCTACAACATGGCACACAACGTGCATATATCCCCAGAGTACAAACATACATATCACGGTATCCGGTCCCTACCGAGCTACCGTTCCACGCCATGCAATTCTACCCACAACCAATCACACAACGGTCACTTGTATATCAATATTGCACTCCTCACTACGCCACGTAACGTCTTGACGAAGAATCAGGACGATTGATCTCAAACGCGAAGCTTGTCCCTTGGTGGGGGCTTGGTCCGCCCATGAGCAAGTCTCATCAGGCCCGGGCCAACCCCGTTGGTCGTTGTCTTCCTCGGTCGAAACGAGTCGATATCCTTCTTTTGTTCGGGTCTGGTCCAGCGGACCAAACCTGGTCAGCCCCGGACCAGAACCTTTTCTCTTCTGGTCCGCTCCGTCGCTTGGTCTGTCAGTCCGTGGGAGAAAACAGGTCTGGTCCAGCGGACCAAGTTTGGTCAGCCCCGGACTAGCCCGCTCTTCGTTTCTAAGTCCGCCTCTTCTGGTCAGGCGGAGCATTTCGCCCTTCGAACATGTCTGGTCCGGCGAACCAAGTTTCTTTCCTGTGGTCCGGCTGAGTTCACATGTAAATGTTCCCCTCTCGGTCCGGAGCTGACCACAACGTAGTCCGGCGGACCGGGACTGGAACTTTCTTCTTCCTCGCCATTTTCTGAATTCTGTTTCGAGTTTTCTCATCTGTTTCGATCTAGGGTTGCTTCTAAATGCTACTAAAACATATTTGACATCCCTAGGCATGTTCTAGACCTCAAACACGCAAAGAAATCTCGATTTGCACCCTCACACAATGACAACAAGATCTCACAAATCCAACTCAAGCCACTCACCTTGTTCTTGAGTTTTGGTGTGTTTGTCCGAGCCTGTGTGAGTTCCTCGTGGCTCCACACGGCGTGAGAAGCTCCAAGGCACGTCTGGGCACGTCCCCCTTGGTCTCCTCGAGCTCATTTCTCTCTGGTTCGTCCCCTTTCTCCCCCTTTCTCTGTCTTTCTCTTCTTCCTCTGTTTTTTCCGAAAATGGCTAAGTCAGAGGGTTGGGAGACTTTTATGCTACGCGAGGAGGAGCTAATAGGCTCAGGCTCAGGCCCATCGTCGAGCCCGCAACGCCCCCGAGGTGTTGGGCAGTGGTTAGATGTGCGTGGGACCCATTTTTCGGTGAAATTTTGCGTCCCAAGATTGCAACAGAGCAAGTTGCGTTCTATCGCTTCCCGGTCTGCCGGACCAACTTCCTGGTCCGCTGGACCGGGAGTACTTTCATTTTTTTTCGCAATTCTTCTCCCAGTCCGCTCAGTTCGGTTTTGCTCTGACTGAGTAGGTTGGTCCACCCCGGACCAAGTCCTGGTCCGGGGGACCAACCCTGTTTTTTTTTCTTTTCTCTTTTTTTTCATTCCTTCTCGGTCATTTCCGCACGTGACGATCCTCGTGCCTCTCGGCATTGTACTATTCATTTTTGGTGATTTCGCGACATCTCTATTTAATTATTTATTTCTAAAATAATTAAATATTCAAATCGGGTTTCGGGGTATTACAAATCCTCTCCCCTTAAAAAGAATTCGTCCTCGAATTCAGAATCGCATGATATCATCAAGACTTTCTCGTATTCGATATCACCACCAAAACACATTCATATCGCCACGTCATCCGAAGCATAATTCTGATACAAACCAAATGTCATACAAAAGAGTTCGTACAACGCTCAAATAAATAGATGCGGATAACTACTACGCATCTCTGCCTCGGGTTCCCAAGTCATGTCAGAGACCCCTTGGCTCAGCCACAAGACCTTCACAAGTGGAACTTCCTTCGTCCGCAGCTTCTTGATCTTCCAATTCAAGATCTGCAACGGCTCATCTCGAAAACGTGTAGCCTATGTAAACTCCAACTCCTGGGGCTGTAGAACGTGAGAAGGATCCGCCACGTACCTCCGTAGCATCGACACGTGAAAGCTCCGGCGACAATCCAAGACGGTATGCAACAGCTCCCACTCTTGCGATCACGGGGTAAGGTCCGATGTAGCGCGGCTTCAGCTTTCCGCTCTGCCCAAACCTCGCATGACCCTGCCTCGCTTGTACTTGGAGAAAGGCATAATCACCGACCTCAAGCTCGAAGTCTCACCATCGTTGATTGGTGTATGACTTTTGCCGATCCTGTGCCGTCTTCAGATGGGCACGAATCTTCCGTATAACTTCCGTGGTCTCCTCAACAATCTCTGGTCCGAACTCGCGACGTTCTCCGATCTCTGTCCAGCACAACGGTGTATTGCACGGTCTCCCGTACAAGGCCTCATATGGAGACACTCCGATGCTCGTGTGATGGTTGTTGTTGTATGCAAACTCGCACAACATCAAGTACCCGTCCCACGGAGCTCCCTACTCCATGATACAAGCTCGGAGCATGTCCTCCAGAGTCTGTATCGTCCGCTCCGACTGTCCGTCTGTCTGGGGATGGTATTCCGTGCTCATCTTGAGCTTCATCCTATGTGCCTCCTGTATCACCTTCCACAGGCGTGATGTGAATCGGACGTCTCTATTAGAGATGATCTCGTTCGGCATCCCATGTAGACGCACGATCTCATCGACGTAAATATGCGCCAACCGCTCAATCGTGTTGGTTGTAATGCTCTAGGATGATCCATGATATGACATTTTACTTTGTATTGATTCATTGATTTATGAATGCATTATTTATCCGTTATACGATTAGCATGTTTGTTGTATTTCGGCATCCTTGAATCATTAGAGAATGATTCTAAACTTCCTAGTCAGTCATCATTGTGGGAACAATGTTGAATGAAGACCAGCATGAGGTGTGATCAACGCGTTGGATGTAGATCACAATCATGGGTACTCGTTGTGAACGAGTGACTGGATGACCCGCATGAGATTGTCACATGGACAGAGTCATGACTTGAATCTCACACAGCGTTTCGTTTATGGATCCTCATACCTGAGATGTCTAGAGTATCTGATATGAGGAGTGACGTGTCTTGACTGCGTCAAACGTCGTCTTTAACCGGATGATTATAACAGCGTTGATCAGA
>NW_010966235.1:73448-74425 GCF_000463585.1 Tarenaya hassleriana
AAACTTCAAGTCTCATCGAGAACGAGGTAAGTAACGATTCCCTCGGTGATAAACACGATTTTTCGGGTTTTGCGAGTTTGGTTGCGTGTGAAGTTTGACTAGGTTTAGATCTTTCTTCTGCTGCATGAAACCTAGTAAACCAAACCCTAAATCGATATGATCGCATGCTAGGAACCCATAGATATCCCAACAGTGGTATCAGAGCCTGGTTCTCTGTATATCGCCGTGCCTGTTGCATGATTGCATGATTTAATCGTTAAATTGCATGTAATCATTGAATCTATGCATGTTTAATGATATTTGTGATTGTTGAATGATGCATGGATGGTATGGAGTCTGGGACGGGTTAACGGTGCGTCAAAACCAGGACAAAACCCTAATTTTCGAAGCCCGAAAAATCTGTTCCGAATCTGATTTGTTCGCGGTCAGCCGGACCAAGAGTTGGTCAGCCGGACCATCAGACAGATCAGATTCCGGACCGCGTGTTTGGTCAGGAGGACCAAAGTTCTCGCTGGTCAGCCCCAGACCGAGAGTTGGTCCGGCGGACCAGGCGAGAACAACACGGGTCCGAGACTAAGACCGGCGGACTGGCCAAGGAAAAGGACCGAGTTGGTCCAGAGCTGACCAAGTTGGTCAGCCCCGGACCAAGACCAGATAAGTCTGCGCTCCGATTCCAGGTCAGCCGGACCAAGGAAACGGACCGAGTTGGTCCGGAGCAGCTGACCAAGTTTGGTCAGCCCCGGACCAAGCTCAGTTTTCGAACTGAGTCCGATTCCTGGTCAGCTCGGAGCAGGAGAAATAGACTGAGTTGATCCGGGGCTGACCAAATCTGGTCAGCTCCGGACGAAGCTCAGAATTTCTCCGAAAACGGACAGAACGGCGGACCAGAGAAGCTGACCAAGGTCAGTCCGGCGGACCAGATTCTGGTCAGCTCCGGACTGGACCTCAGACACTTCTCAAGTCCGAAATTTTGTCAT
>NW_010966235.1:74872-75206 GCF_000463585.1 Tarenaya hassleriana
TGTCTGTTTGTTTGTCTTTTTCTGTAGAATATGACTGCTGCAGGTAATCTGGCTAATCTCTCCATGCGATCCATTCTGGATCGGGAGAGACTCATTGGTGGAAACTTTCTCGACTGGTACCGCAACTGAGAATTGTTCTCAGGCATGAGCGGAAGCTCTACGTACTGGAAGAAGCCGTTCCTGAGGATGAACCAGCGGCCAATGCGCCCAGGGCTGTCAGAGATGCTTACCCTAAGCACATCAATGACAACCTGGACGTGACCTGCCTGATGCTCGGATCAATGTCGGCTGAGTTGCAGAAACAACTCGAAGGAACTGATGCCTTCGAGATGAT
>NW_010966235.1:82204-89588 GCF_000463585.1 Tarenaya hassleriana
GTCATCTGTCCAGGTCTGGTCCGGCTGACCAAGAGTTGGTCAGCTGCTGACCAGATTCTCGGACAGGCGGACCGAGAAATGGCAAGTCGGACCTAGCTGACAAAGAAGGGTCTTGGTCCGGAGCTGACCACACGTGGTCCGCCGGACCAAGCCTTCAGGTCAGCCGGTCCGTGGGCCTCGGACTAAGCTTGGTCCGCCGGACCAAGCTCCTGGTCCGGCGGACCGGGATCTGGGAAACTTTCCAAATATTCGTTTTTAGGGTTTTCTAATCTTATTTAAGTTTGGGGTTTCGTCCAAACTTAATTAAGGCCGACCTAAAACTCAGAGAAACATCCTAGAACCCTAGAGAAGCTGTTCTCTTCGATTTCTATTGTCTCGGGGATTGGATCTCGTCTCTTGAGTTACCCTTTTCTTCACTAATCCTAGCAGATTCGTTCCAAATCGTTTGGAATCCTTCCCGTCGGTGTGGATACGTGTAGAGGAGCTGTACTTTCAGCTCTTGGTGATTTAGAACAGGCCCCGGATCGAAATAAACTTCAAGTCTCATCGAGAATGAGGTAAGTAACGATTCCCTCGGTGATATACACGATTTTTCGGGTTTTGCGAGTTTGGTTGCGTGTGACGTTTGACTAGGTTTAGATCTTTCTTCCGCTGCATGAAACCTAGTAAACCAAACCCTAGATCGATATGATCGCATGCTAGGAACCCGTAGATATCCCAACAAATCGGATACTCCTGCCGGATTGGGATGAAATGAGCGGATTTGGTTAGTCGGTCCACGACTACCCAAATGGTGTTCTTCTTGCTGGGCGTGAGCGGTAATCCGATCACGAAGTCCATGGCGATCGAATTCCACTTCCACTCGGGTATCTCCAGCGGTTGTAGCTTCGCTCCCGGCATCTGTCGCTCTGCCTTCACGTGCTGGCAAGTGAGGCATCTCGCTATGTAATCCGCCACATCCCTCTTGACCCTTGGCCAAGTATACCACTGTCGTAGATCCTGACATATCTTGCTCGCCCCCGGATGTAACGCCAACCTCGACTGATGTGCCTCTGACAAAATCTCCTATCTCAGCTCCGGATCGTCGGGCACACATAGTCGGTTCCCAAGTCATAACGCTCCCTGCTCGTCGATGTGGTAGCCTTTGAGGCTATATTCCTCGATGTGATCCATGTATCGAGCGAGTAAAGGATCACCGCGCTGTCCCCTGACCACGCGTTCTATCAGAGTCGGCGTCGACTCCTCGGGCGTCAACGAGAGATGTACCAACATCGCATTCAACTCAGCGGCGTTGCTGCAAGATGAAGTGACAACACGTATGGCCGCTAAGATCTTCTCCCTGCTAAGAGCATCGGCCACTACGTTAGCCTTTCCCGGATGGTAGGCTATCTCTAGATCATAATCTGCAATCAACTCCAACCATCTCCGCTGTCTCAGATTCAGATCCTTCTGAGATATCACATAAGTCAAGCTCTTGTGATCCGTGTTGAGCTTAACCTTCTCCCCGTATAGATACGATCTCCAGATCTTCAACGCGTGAACTACCGCCGCTAACTCCATATCATGTGTCGGGTAGTTCTCCTCGTGTTTCTTCAGCTGCCTCGACGCGTAAGTGATCACGTGTCCCTCCTGCATTAACACGCAACCGAGTCTGTGCTTGGACGCGTCAGTATGTACCTCGTATAGCATTCCCGACCGTGGTAATGTCAGGATCGGCGCTGATGTCAATCTCCACTTCAACTCTTCGAAGCTCTCCTCACATTCTACCGTCCACTCGAACCTGACATTCTTCCCTGTCAGCTTCGTCAAAGGTCGAGCTATCTTGGCGAATCCCTCGACGAATCGTCGGTAATAGCCGGCTAGTCCCAAAAAGCTTCTGACTTCCGTCGCAAAAGTCGGGGATTGCCACTCCATGACGGCCTCGATCTTGGCCGGATCGACCTGAATGCCTTGGGCCGATACCACGTGTCCCAGAAATCCAATCTCCTGTATCCAGAAACTTCACTTACTGAACTTCGCGTACAGGTTCTCTCTCAGCCTCCACAATATCTTCCGCAGATGCTCCTCATGTGTCTGCGGATCTGGCGAATAAATGAGGAGGACATCGATGAAAATGATGACAAACTCATCCAGGATCCATGAACACGTGGTTCATCAGTTGCATGAATACTGCAGGCGCATTCGTGAGCCCGAACAGCATGACCACGAACTCGAAGTATCCATATCTCGTCCGGAATGTCATCTTCTGTACGTCATCCTCCTTGACTCGAATCTGATGATATCCGGATCGTAGATCGATCTTCGAAAACCATTGGGCTCCCTGTATGTGATCCAGCAACTCATCAATTCTCAGCAACGGGTACCGATTCTTGATAGTCACTTGGTTAAGCCCTCGGTAATCGATGCACAACCGCATCCTCCCGTCCTTCTTCTTCACGAAGAGTACCGGTGCTCCCCACAGTGAAACGCTAGGGCGGATGAAACCCTGCTCCACGAACTTGTTCAGCTGTTTCTTCAGCCCGGCCATCTCCGTAGGTGTCGTCCGATACGGAGACTTGGAAATTGGCTCGGTATCTGGTAATACGTCTATGCTGAAGTCAACCCCCCGATTGGGTGGTAATCCCGGCAGATCATCGGAAAACACATCTAGAAACTCCCGCGCAACGGGTGTATCCTCCAGTCTCCTCTCCGATTCCTGTGTAGCTGTAATGACTACCAGGAATGCTTCGTTGCCCTTCCTGATTATCTTCTCGGCTTTCAGTGCCGAGATGATCGGGTCCGCTGCCGGCGCTCCTCGGCCTCGGAACTCGAACCCTCCGAATTCGTCCGTAAACCAGATTGTCCTCTTGGGACAATCGATGTGGGCTTGGTACCTCATCAACCAATCCATGCCCAAAATGATATTGAAACCTCCGATGGGTACCACAATGAGATCAAATAGACGACCGCAAACCTCAAGGGTTACGCCTCGCAGAATCCCGTGCACCGCTAACGTTTCTCAAGAAGGTATGCGCACGGTAAAATCACTCCTCGGCTCGATCTCTCATGTCTCAAGCCTCTTCGCCACTCCCGCACTCAGAAAACTGTGGGTCGCCCCGGTATGAAACAACGTGTAACATGCAACTCCATAGAGATATAGAGTACCTGCGATCACGGCAGTCTCGGCTCCATCAGGGTGAGCCTCCTCCTCCTCTTCCTCCTGGATCTCCTGCTCGGCACCGAGAGCATAAACTCTCGGGGCTGCTCCCGTCCTCGCTGGTGGTCGGGGTGGTCTGTCCGTCTAGCCCGGTGGTCGTGGTGGTCTCGGCGCCAAAGCCGGTGATCCCGTAGCCCTCGTCGGACAACGTTATGCAATGTGTCTGGGCTGGTCACAACGATAACAGATCAGTGATCCCCTCGTCGCCAGTGGTGATGGGGCACGAATAGCGGGCATCTTGCCCTTGTCGCGTGGGTCGCTCCTCCGGACGTTCTTCCCAGATGAACACGTACCGAAGCACTTCCTGAAGGGGCTCTGCTCACGAGTCTTCCCCTCCTCCTTCTCTCATTCTCCACGCTCCACCTTCTCCAGCTGCGAAATATACCGGCTCAGCGTCGGGTACTCCTGGATCTCGATCTTCCTCCGCAGGTAAGGTCAGAGTCCAGCAATGAACTTCTGGATCTTCAACGCCTCGGTGGGCACCAGATGCCCTCCATACATCAGTAGACGGGTGAACTCCGTCTCGTACTCCCTGACAGTCATGTCCCCCTGCTGCAACATGATGAACTCGGTCACGCGGTACTCACGGTCCTGTCTCCGAAAGTACTTTGCCTCAAACTCATGTCGGAACTCCTCCCATGTGAAGCGATGTCCCGCTGGTGCCTCCTGCACCACCTTTGCCCACCAATGTCGGGCCTGACCCGACAGATGATGACTCCAATCATAGCTCGGTACTGATGTGGGCACTGCAAATACTCCAAGTCCTGAGTGATCTGGGTGAGCCATTCCTCAGCAGCTTCCGGCCTCAGTGATCCCTCGAATCGAGGAGTATGCATCGCCCGCAGCTCCTTATGATGGGAAGATATCCCCCCGTCGCAACAGGTATCGGCGGCTGGTGTAGGTCCTCCTCCCTCGGCTCCGGGTCTCTCGTCGGAGGCGTTGGTGGGGCGTGAGCAGCCAGGTGCTGCCACATGGTCTCCTGAAACTGAAGAAACTCGGCCCTCCACCCTTCGTCTCTCCGGTTAGGCGGTGGACCCTGGTCAGGAATGTCGTCAGCCCTCGCTGCAAGCCTAGCACGTCGTGGTGCCATTTCACTGCACCACATTTAAGACAGTGTAGCAACTGACGACCGATAACTGCATCATCAATGTACGGACCTTGACATATGAGGATTTTCTTCGGACATGGTTTGAAAATATTTTTCGTAGAAATCTGTTGGGTAATGAGCACGATTCCTTCCCGAGAAAAGAATGTGGCTCTGATACCAAAAGTTGTGACACCCGTAACCCGTGTACAATATACGGACTGTGCCACATGGACGATATACAATAAAATAATAAACCGCGGAAGCGAAAATACGAAATCCAAAAAATATTTTAATCAAATCAGAGTAAGCAGCAGAAAATACAAGCGATCAGTATCGCAAGACAACACATGTCCGAATAGTCATAATATAACCGTACAAAATACAGGAATACAAGTCTCATAGTCCAAAATACAAATCCCGTACATGATGCTGCCTCTCTCAGGTCGTCGTCGTCTGATGTGCTAGGCGTAATCCTCGTGATCTGAAAAAAAAATATAAACCCACGAGGGCTAAGCACAACCGCTTACTGAGTAGCCCGGACTGAACCCGGAAATCCTGTTCTCATTGAAAACGGTACAGTCGACATTTCCATAAAACACATGCAATAAGCAAAACACAGCAAGCACGTAAATAACAATCACAATCACACCCGTATGGAGTCCACCATAGGGCTTAGCCGTATACCCTAGTCAAGTCGGCATGACTAGGGGCGCCTCCACGCCCGTCACTCGCGTGACGTTGGCCGTCGTCTCGCACACGACTAAAACGTGTCTTAAACGTCTGTCAAGTCCATGACGGTGATGGTTGAGTCCGCAACCATCCAACACACAATCATGCTTAGCTCGTACGCACGAGCAAGCTACACACATGGCACACAACGTGCATATATCCCTAGAGTACAAACATATGTATCACGGTATCCGGTCCCTACCGTTCCACGCCATGCAATTCTACCCGCAACCAATCACACAACGGTCACTCGTATATCAATATCGCACTCCTCACTACGCCACGTAACGTCTTGGCGAAGAATCAGGACGATTGATCTCAATTGCGAAGCTTGTCCCTTGGTGGGGGCTTGGTCTGCCCATGAGCAGGTCTCATCACGCCCGGGCCAACCCCGATGGTCGTTTCCTTCCTCGGTCGAAACGAGTCGAATTCCTTCTTTTGTTCGGGTCTGGTCCGGCAGACCAAACCTGGTCAGCCCCAGATCAGAACCCTTTCTCTTCTGGTTCGCTCCGTCTCTTGGTCTGTCGGTCTGTGAGAGAAAACAGGTCTGGTCCGGTGGACCAAGTTTGGTCAGCCCCGGACTACCCCGCTGGTAAGGCAGAGCATTTCGCCCTTCGAACACGTCTGGTCCGGCGGACCAGACCTCTTCTTTTCTCAGTTCACCTTTCTTTCCTTTTGTCCAGCTGAGTTCACGTGTAAGTGTTCCAGACTTAGTCCGGAGCTGACCACAGCGTGGTCCGGCGGACCGGGACTGGAACTTTCTTCTTCCTCGCCATTTTCGAATTCTGTTTCGAGTTTTCTCATATGTTTCGATCTAGGGTTGCTTCCAAATGCTACTAAAACATAGTTTGACATCCCTAGACATGTTCTAGACCTCAAACACGCAAAGAAATCTTGATTTGCACCCTCACACAATGACAACAAGATCTCACAAATCCAACTCAAGCCACTCACCTTGTTCTTGAGTTTTGGTGAGTTTGTCCGAGCTTGTGCGAGTTCCTCGTGGCTCCACACGACGTGAGAAGCTCCAAGGCACGTCTGGGCATGTTCTCCTTGGTTTCCTCGAGCTCCTTTCTCTCTGGTTCGTCCCCTTTCTCCCCCTTTCTCTCTCTTTCTCTTCTTCCTCTGTTTTGCCCGAAAATGGCTAAGTCAGAGGGCTGGGAGAGGTTTATGCTGCACGAGGAGGAGCTAATGGGCTCAGACTCAGGCCCATCGTCGAGCCCGCAATGCCCCCGAGGTGTTGGGCGGTGGTTGGACACGCGTGGGACCCATTTTCCGACGAAATTTCGCGTCCCAAGACTGCAACAGAGCAAGTTGCGTTCTGTCGCTTCCCGGTCCGGCGGACCGGGAGTACATTCATTTTTTTTCGCAATTCTTCTCCCAGTCCGCTCAGTTCGGTTTCGCAATCAAGGACCTCCGGATTTTCAATCGAAGTATCAACAACAAGGTCAAGGGAGTCAAGGTTATCAAGGGAATTCCAACTATAGACCACAGAAAGTGCAACCCAAGGATCAAGACCCGGACATCAAGGATATGCTATTTCAAATCCTCCAAGGTCAAAAATCACAAGGAGTATCCATTGGGGGCATTGAAAATGAGCAAGTTGCATTCAAGAAGCAATTGGAGGGAGTACAAGCTCACTTGAAGCCAAGAAGCCTTCTCGATCTATCTCTATAGATCTTGATGCCTAGAATGTAGGCGGCTTCTCCTAAGTCTTTCATCGAAAAGACCGATCCTAGCCAGGATTTTACTCCTTGCAAGGTAGGAATGTCATTTCCGATGAGCAATATATCATCTACATAAAGTACAAGGAAGACTACTACGCTCCCACTGACCTTCTTGTAAACACATGGCTCATCTTCATTTTGCAGGAAGCCAAACGTTTTGACTGCCTCGTCAAATCGAAGATTCCAGCTCCTCGAAGCCTGCTTTAGTCCATAAATGGATCTCTGAAGTTTGCATACCTTCCTCAGACTCTTAGGGTCGACAAAGCCCTCGAGTTGTGTCATGTACACATCCTCGAGCAGATTCCCATTAAGGAATGCGGTCTTGACGTCCATCTGCCATATCTCGTAGTCATAATACGCAGCTATGGCTAGCAGAATCTGTATGGAGTTAAGCATCATGACTGGTGAAAAGGTTTCATCATAGTCTATACCATGAATCTGCCGAAACCCTTTCGCGACGAGTCATGCCTTATAGGTATGCACGATGCCATCCATGTCGGTTTTCTTCTTGAAAACCCACTTGCATCCAATGGTCTTAATACCATTGAACGATTCGACCAAAGTCCACACTTTGTTGTCGCACATGGATTGCATCTCAGACTCCATGGCCTGGTGCCATTTCTCGGAATCGAAACTCGCCAAAGC
>NW_010966235.1:89639-94595 GCF_000463585.1 Tarenaya hassleriana
AACATGCAAGTCGCTTAGTACACATGCTAACACAGATAATAGATGCAATATGACAAGCTCCCACTAAGAAAAACACCCTTCTGAATATGACGTAGGCTCGTCATGTTGTAACAACATGAGTTCGTCGTTTCCAGTCACAAGAAAACCGTATCTTGTAGGTTCTTGGCGAATTCTACCAGATCTCCGAGGTTCAGTAGGAGGTGTTGTCTCAACAACTTGTGATACAGGTTGAACCGATTCGACCTGTTCACTCGGTTCTTTGACTATTTGTGGTTCTCGAACTTCTTCGAGATCTATTCTAATCTCACTGACTCTCTTGGAGACGAACTCTCTCTCCAAGAAAGATCCATTCCGAGCAACAAACACTTTGTTCTCGGATGGGTTGTAGAACCAGTACCCTTTAGTTTCCTTAGGGTAACCCACAAATATGCATTTATCAGATTTGGCGGATAGCTTATCAGAAGCCAGACGTTTCACATAAACATCGCATCCCCAAAACTTCATAAACGCTAACCTGGGACGCTTCCCAGTCCATATCTCATATGGTGTCTTCTGAACCGACTTTGTTGGACAGTTGTTCAGTATAAGGGCAGCCGTTTCCAGAGCGTAGCCCTAGAAGAATGTCCTGACTCATCATAGACCGTACCATATCTAATAAGGTTCGGTTCCTCCTCTCGGACACGCCATTCCACTATGGCGTTCCAGGTGGAGTCAACTGTGAGACAATCTCACAATCTGCCAGATAGTCAGTGAACTCTTGGCTCATATACTCGCCACCTCGACAGATCGAAGCAACTTGATCGTCTTGCCAAGTTTGTTCTGCACCTCGTTTCTGAAAATCTTGAACAATTCAAGTGTTTCAGATTTATGTCTCATCAAGTAGACATAACCGTACCTACTGAAATCATCAGTAAACGTAACAAAGTACAGATAACCTCCTCTAGCAGGTGAGCTCATAGGACCGCACACATAACTAGTATGGAGTCTAATAGTCAGTGAACTCTTGGCTCATATACTCGCCGCCTCGATCAGATCGAAGCAACTTGATCGTCTTGCCAAGTTGGTTCTGTACCTCGTTTCTGAAAATCTTGAACAATTCAAGTGTTTCAGATTTATGTCTCATCAAGTAGACATAACCGTACCTACTGAAATCATCAGTAAACGTAACAAAGTACATATAACCTCCTCTAGCGGGTGAGCTCATAGGACCGCACACATCACTATGTATGAGTTCTAGCAACTTCGTAGCCCGTTCTCCTTTTCTAGTAAAAGGAGATTTTGTCATCTTGCCCATCAAACAAGAATCGCACGATTCGATTGATTCATAATCAATAGAATCAAGAAGTCCATCAGAATGAAGCTTCGCTATGCGTTTCTCATTGATGTGACCAAGTCGACAATGCTAGAGATAGGTCGGGTTTAAGTCGTTCGGCTTAAACCGCTTGGTACTAACGTTATAGATTGAACTGTGTCTAGACGGTTTATCATCCAAAATATAAAGGCCATTAAACAGGTAACCATTACCATAAAATAAAGCATCTCTATAAATAGATAAAGTTTTGTTCTCAATGACAAAACGAAAACCATCAGAATCCAAACATGAAATCGAAATAATATTCCTGCTAATTGCAGGTATAAAATAACAATTATGTAATTCTAACACAAGTTCAGAAGGTAAAGTAAGATCATAAATCCCGACGGTCAACACAGCAACTCTTGCTCCATTCTCGACGCGGAGATCCACTTCTCCATTCGCCAGCTGTCTACTTCTTCTCAGGCCCCGCACATTTCCACAAATGTGTGAGGCACATCCGGTATCTAATACCCAAGATGTAGAAGTAAACAAGTTAGCTTCTATAACGAAGATATCTGAAGATGAAGCTTCTGCAAGCTTCTTCTTCTTTTGATCTTCCAGGTAGAGTTTGCAGTTTCTGTGCCAATGCCCAATAGCATGGCAGAAATGACACTCTCCCTTCTCAGCCTTAGACTTAGGCTCGGCGGCAGCAATTACCGTCTTGCCCTTGCCTTTCTTGCTCTTGGAACGCTTCCTTTTGTTGGAACTTTTTCCAACCACTAGGACACTTTTCTCGACTTTGATGTTCTGCTCGGCCGATCGCAACATCCCATGTAGCTCGGTCAAGTCCTTCTCCATCCCATGCATGTTATAGTTCATGACAAACTGGTCAAAACTATCCGGTAGGGATTGCAGAACTAGGTCTACAGCCAATTCACGACTAACATCCAACCCTAGTCTATCAAGATCCTCTAGATAACCCTTCATCTTGAGGATATGAGTACTCACGGGTGAACCATTGGTCATCTTACAGTTGACCAGGTTCTTAAGGACGTTAAATCATTCGACCCTCGCCTGTTCCTCGAACATAGTCCTGAGATGCTCGATCATCTCGAAGGCATCAGTTCCTTCGAAATGTTTCTGCAACTCAGCCGACATTGATCCGAGCATCAGGCAGGTAACGTCCAGGTTGTCATTGATGTGCTTATGGTAAGCATCTCTGACAGCACTGGGCGCATTGGCCGCTGGTCCATCCTCAGGAACGGCTTCTTCCAGCACGTAGAGCTTCCGCTCATGTCTGAGAACAATTCTCAGGTTGCGGTACCAGTCGAGAAAGTTTCCACCAGTGAGTCTCTCCCGCTCCATAATGGATCGCATGGAGAGATTAGCCAGATTACCTGCAACAGTCATATTCTACAGAAAAAGACAAACAAAAAGACAGAAAAACATGCAAGTCGCTTAGTACGCATACTAACACAGATAATAGATGCAATATGACAAGCTCCCACTAAGAAAAACACCCTCAATGAGTTTCTAAGTGAGCTAGGATTCATATTTCACATGTTTTTGAGTCAGCTAGGGCATGACACTCGAAAACATGCTATTTAGATAGACAACACATTGTCAATCATATCATATATGATTCCTAGATGAGTATGGGATAGTGATACGCTATCACTGCATGTTCCTCATCCCATCCTTACCATCAGGTCCAAGTCCGACTTGATAACCCAATTCAAGCTCAACCATATTCGAACTATGAGAATCACGATTTCTCCATACTGCCTCACCAAGATAATCAGGCACGCTCAGCTAGGGCATGACCCGTAACCATGACGATCGAGGCCTTAACAGTTGCTCTACTAATGGAGCTTGAGATTAATCATGAGGAAGAGGACAAAATTTCGGACTTGAGAAGTGTCTGAGGTCCAGTCCGAAGCTGACCAGAATCTGGTCCGCCGGACTGACCTTGGTCAACTTCTCTGGTCCTCTGTTCTGTTCGTTTTCGGAGAAATTCTGGGCTTGGTCCGGAGCTGACCAGATTTGGTCAGCCCCGGACCAACTCATTCCGTTTCTCCTGCTCCGAGCTGACCTAGAATCGAAGCGCAGACCAACTCAGTCCATTTCCTTGGTCAGACCGCCAGTCTTCGTCTCGGACCTGTGTTGTTCTCGCCTGGTCTGCCGGACCAACTTTTGGTCCGGGGCTGACCAGCGAGAACTTTGGTCCTTCTGACCAAACACGCGGTCCGGAATCTAATCTGTGTGCTGGTCCGGCTGACCAACTCTTGATCCGGTTGACCGCAGACAGATCAGATTCAGAACAGATTTTTCGGGCTTCGAAAATCAGGGTTTTGTCCCGGTTTTGACGCACCGTTAACCTGTCCCTGTTGCGTTTCCTGGGATCTCTAGAGCGAATCCTATTCCTAAGAGATCGATTCTAGGGTTTGTGCAGCGGAAGTAAAACACAAATTTTATAGAACCCTAGAACCATGCTGCTATTGAATCGTAGAAACGTTAGAACGCTTACCTCAATCGATCTGGGGCCTATATCAACTGAAGAATTCGTCCGATCACTTAGGCAGGAAGATTACCTCGCCCTCTACACGTATCCACACCTCGGGATGGATTCCAACGATTGGAACTTGTCTGTTAGGACTCGAATCTCTATTCGATATGTGCACCGAGAAATCTCGAGACTTAGAACTCGTTTTTGGATCTCCAAAAACTCTCTCTTTTCTGCCAAAAGTCGGCTCTCTTTCGTCTCTCACGAGTTAGGGTTTTTAATCTCCTTCTTATAAGGTGATTTAACCCTAATTCGGTTTAATTTCGGAAAAACTGAAGCCCGGAACGGACGGTCCAGAAAAGCACGTGGACCGTCCGTTCCAGCACGTAGAACGGACGGTCTGCTCACGTGGAACCGTCCGTTCCAGACCTTCTGGAACGGACAGTCCGTTCTGGACCGTCGGGTCTGGCACGGCGGACCGTCCGTTCTGGACTTCTGGTCCGTCCGTTCCAGACTCTTCCGTCTTGGTTTTTCCGTCGTTTTTTTCGTGCGTTTTGTCCTTCCCTGCGTGTGTGACCCTGTAGGCTCATTCGATATAGCAGTATAACCCGAAATCTCTATTTCGGATATACAAGTCATAGGCAGTCTCTAGCAAGACACTATGACTACCTATCTCGAATAGAGTTTGTTCGTGATCTTTACAAACGCCAGAGATGATTCCGGTTGATGATCCTTTTGTATCATGATATCATATGTCGAACATAAGGCATGGACAAGCCACCTTATCTGATTCGACTGCTTTCTCGTTCACTGAGTTCGTCTGTCTGAAATAGATGACGTTCGTCTATAGTGCGGCCACACATTTCTACAGTCTCGCTCACACGAGGGGCCCAACGATATCTCTCTCTTTTACGAGAGGTACAAATCCCGTCTTGACTATCTACAATCCAGCACATGATTCGTTTCGTACCTGATACACGCCTTTATAGTCCTCCTGTTACGCGGGACGTTTGACGTATTCAAAGCACGCAACTCCTCATGTTGGATTCCGTAGATATCTCAGGTCTTAGGATCCAATCATGGAACCGTCATATGAGATTCAAGTCATGACGCTAGTCCATGTGACAATCTCATGCGAGTCAATCCAGTATTCCGTTCT
>NW_010966235.1:96460-97647 GCF_000463585.1 Tarenaya hassleriana
GCGTACCTGCTGAACAGGAGTCCAACGAAGTCGGCTGAAACGACGCCATATGAGATATGGACGGGGAAGCGTCCCGCGTTGTCGTTTGTCAGAATTTGGGGTTGCGACGCTTATGTGAAGCGTCAGATGACTGATAAGTTATCCTCCAAATCTGATAAGTGTTTATTTGTAGGCTACCCTAAGGAAACTAAGGGTTACTACTTCTACATTCCGGCAGAGAACAAGGTGTTCATTGCCAGGAATGCGACTTTTATAGAGCGAGAGTTCGTCTCCAAAAGAGTCAGTGGGAGTAGGATCGAACGTGAGGAAGTTCGAGAGCAGCAAGTAGACACTGAGTCATGCAACTCCAATACAAGTCCAGAAGGTAAAGTCAGATCATCAGTCCCGCTGGCTAATGCAACAACTTTTGCTCCATTCCCAACGCGGAGATCTACTTCTCCTTTTGCCAATTTAACTCATCATGGACCAAACCATGTCTAACAGTGTTCGGTTCCTCCGTTCTGACACGCCATTCCATTGTGGCGTTCCAGGAGGAGTTAATTGTGATACATACCACAATCAACCAGATAGTCAGTGAACTCTTGGCTCATATACTCGCCACCACGATCAGATTGAAGTGTCTTGATCGTCTTGCCAAGCTGGTTCTGTACTTCGTTTCTGAAAGCCCTGAACATTTCAAGTGTTTCAGACTTATGTCTCATCAAATAGACATAACCGTATTGACTGAAATCATCAGTGAACGTAACAAAATACAGATAACCTCCTCTAGCTGGACAGCTCATTGGTCTGCATACATCACTATGTATCAGATCCAATAACTCTGTCGCTCTCTGTTCTTTCCCCTTGAAAGGATGCTTTGTCATCTTGCCCATCAAACAAGACTCGCAAGATTCAAGAGACTCAAAGTCAAATGAATCCAGAAGACCTTCAGAATGAAGCTTCTGTATGCGCTTCTCGTTTATATGGCCTAGACGACAATGCCAGAGGAAGGTTGGGTTTAAGTCGTTCGTCTTAAACCATTTGGGACAAACGTTATAGATTGGCCTGTATCTAGACGGTTCGTCATTGAAAACATAAAGGTCATTAATATGGTAACCTTTACCATAAAATAAGTCACCTTTATAAATGGACAGACATTTGTTCTCAATAACAAATCTAAAACCATCCGAGTCTAAGCATGAAATCGA
>NW_010966235.1:97893-101014 GCF_000463585.1 Tarenaya hassleriana
GAAGACACTAGAAGTCGAAGCTTCTTTAAGCTTCTTCTTCTCCTGATCTTCTAGGTAGAGTCTACAATTTCTGTTCCAATGCCCAACGGCATGACAGAAATAACACTCTTCCTTTTTGGACTTAGGCTTAGGTTCAATGACAACGCTTGTCACTTTCCACTTGCCCTTGCTCTTGGAACGCTTCCTTTTGCTGGAACTCTTTCCAACAACTACCATTTCACTCTTTTCATGCCTCTCAGCTCTCTTTTGGAATGACGCATTCAACTGATCAACTATCAAAGAATCGTCCATGTCCTCTAATCGCTTACGCAATTCCGAGGTCATGTTTCCAAACGTCAAGCTAGACTTGTCCGGATTATCATCCACATGCTTCCAATAAGCATCAATGATCGATCTAGAAGCTATGGTTAGAGTCTTATCCTTCATAAGGATAGATCGCATCGTCAACTTCGGTACAATACCGGACAACATAGATGCAAAGATGAGCTATATTCCCATAAAGAAAATTAACCCTACAATAAATTTCCATTATGGGACTAAGATCCGTATTTCACATAAGAACAAGTTTTTACACTCAGCCTTATGTTATTTAGGTAGACATCTAATGTCAATCATATCTAATATGACTCTTAGATCCTTTATGAGACTATGATATCAAATATCATTGCATACTCGTCTCATCTGTACCATTAAGTCTCAAGTCAAACTTGACAACTTAACCCAAGATAAACCATATTCAAGCTGTAGGAACCACGATTTCCTACCCTGCCTCACAAAGATAATCCGGCACGCTCAGCTTTGGCATGACCCGTGTTACGGATGATCGATGCCTTGACAGGCGCTCTAATAATGGGAGGTACACACTTAGCATTACATAAACAAGGGATTTTCGAAACCACACTTAGATCAAGCATCTACTTTCAAGCTATGAGAACCACCATTTCTCCATCTTGCCTCACCAAGATAATACGGCACACCCAGCTTTGGCATGGCCCATGACACGTACGATCGAGGCCTTGACAAGTGCTTTACTCGCAGGGCTCCTAGATCTAACCGGTTTCTGTGCAACGATTGTACATATCAAGGATCAACAGTTATTCCTTGATCAGATGTATTACATAATCTGAATAGACCATCCATTCGATTATGTAATCCCAATCTCGAAGCTCCCACTCAATCAAGCATATCCAATATCTTGATTAAGTTACATGCATTCATTCACTATGTGTTGGGAATCTACGGGTTCCTAGCATGCGATCATATCGATCTAGGGTTTGGTTTACTAGGTTTCATGCAGCGGAAGAAAAATCTAAACCTAGTCAAACGTCACACGCAACCAAACTCGCAGAACCCGAAAGATCGTGTATATCACCGAGGGAATCGTTACTTACCTCGTTCTCGATGAGACTTGAAATTTGTTTCGATCCGGGGCCTGTTCTAAATCACCAAGAGCTGAAAGTACAACTCCTCTACACGTATCCACACCGACGGGAAAGATTCCAAACAATTTGGAACGAATCTGCTAGGATTAGTGAAGAAAAGGGTAACTCAAGAGACGAGATACAATCCCGGGACAATCGAAATCCAAGAGAACAGCTTCTCTAGGGTTCTAGGGTGTTTCTCTGAGTTTTAGGTCGGCTCTATTTTAAGTTTAGACCAAAACCCTAAAATTCGAATTTTGGAATTATTCCGGATCCCGGTCCGCCGGACCAGGAGCTTGGTCTGGCGGACCAAGCTTAGTCCGAAGCCCACGGTCCGCCAGACTTGAAGGCTTGGTCCGGCTGACCAAGTTTCGGTCAGCTCCGGACCAAGTTTCCTCCTTCGCCTGCTCAGTCCGCCGCGCCTTCTCTCGGTCCGCCTGTCCCAGAATCTGGTCAGCGGCTGACCAACTCTTGGTCAGCCGGACCAGGCCTGGACAGATGACCTCGGACCGAGCTTCCGGACCTTCTGGACTGACCAAACTTGGTCCCTGACCAGACTTGGTCCGGGGCTGACCAAACTTGGTCAGCTCCGGACCAACACACTGAAAACTCCTTTTCATGCTCGTTTCGGTCAAATCTCGTTTCCATTCTTCGTATTCTTCACGTATAAGTCCATCCCTATTGGTGTGTGATACGTGTGTACCGAGTCTAAAATATATAACCCGATTCACAACTCACCGCAAGGATACGGATCGTCGTAACACGGGGTCGAACACGAGGACCGGTTGCTAAATCCAAATCTAGATCGAAAATAGATCAAAGCAAGCAAGCAAGTGATGGTGGAAATATGTAGAATCAATGGTAAGCAATATAAGAAAGTAAATAAAAACAAGTGACCTATCAAACAAGGATGACTACGGGTGTCGGGGTCGTATTCGCGTGTATGGGTATTTACTAAGCATGCGTGAATAACGATTATGACTTGTATTCGGGAATCATCAAGCAACAAAGATAGAGAATTCACCTCTCGGTCTACTAACTCCCTACCTACAGAGTAACTCGTCAATCTCTCGATCTATTCAAGTTAACCCTAGATGCATGAAGAACGCTATCATCAACCCTAGATCGATTAAGCCATATCTCTATGTGAATAATACGATCTATCCTATTGATTTTGATCCGAAACAAACCCATATCTCTATGTGGTTCAGAATCCAAGATAATTGATCAAGGGGTTAGCAAACATCAATCCAATAAAAGTGTAAATCAATAGAACCGAATCAAATCAAAACCGAAATCCAAGTTAGGGTTCAAACATACCCAAAACACATACGAATCCCTAACCCATAGCCGTGGATCTACTCACGGTTCATAGAAAACAATAGAAAGAACAGAGAAAAAGAGATAAAAGAAGGGATAGAAAAGCTCATGTCGATGTCTAGTCTTCACGATCGAATCCTCCTTCTTCTTCCCGAAATCCCGTGAACTTCTATTCTTCTCCCCCCAAAAGCTCTCCAAAAATCTGTATCTAGGTGTTCTCTAATGTTCTCCCCTGTTCTAGGACGTGGCTAGGGCTTTTTTATAACCCTAGGGCGGCTCCCAAGAGTCCTATTCCCATTCAGATGCTGAAAATCGCGAAACAGGATTTTAGACTGGATCCGGACCGATTCCAGGTGGATCCGGACCGGATCCAGATCCCT
>NW_010966235.1:101893-104115 GCF_000463585.1 Tarenaya hassleriana
GATTATTATGTTCCCGTTGATTTTGTTGTTTTAGACATGGACGAAGACTCGAAGATACCGATTATACTAGGCCGCCCGTTCTTAAACACGGCCGATGCGGTGGTTCATGTTCGTGCTGGTCGTCTCACAATGAAGATAGGTGACGAGACTGTGGCGTTCACCTTAGATCACAACATGAAACAACCATTTACCACCGATTCAGCATGCTATGTCGATGTGCATGAAATCCTCACTCAAGAAGTCTCCGATCAGTTTCGGGAAGTCGATCCTTTAGAGATATCTCTCCTAGCGTCAAACGAGAGCATATACAGCAATTGGGAGGATATCCGAGAGCTTACGCGAGCATTGAACGAAGGATCGGACGAAATTGGAGTTTTACAGAAGCTGGATCCGGACCGATTCCACCTGGAAACGGACCGGATCCAAACACGGTCTTGCGAAGACAAAACGGACCGATTCCACCTGGAATCGGACCGGATCCAGTCTCTGAGCAAATCGGACGTTTTTCACATCGATGTACCCGATTCTTCTACGAACATCTCCGAACCCTCCACGACGATTATTAAAGACGTTCAAGAGACCAGAGAGCCACCACCTAGCACGGGGACGCTGAATAAAGCGGATTGGAGTCTAGAGAATGTCCCGAAGGTCAAATTGAAGCCCTTACCTCAAAGGCTTATGACAAAGGAACACATAGCTCTGCGAAATTCGTTCGCTCGCAATGAAGTTAACTCACGTCAAACGCAAGAGCTCTCACAAACTCTGTAAACTGGAACCTATCCAACATTGTCTCTTGGAAGTCGATGCTCATCTCTCGTGTGCCGGTGTAAACGCTCATAGAACAACAAACGTTATCCGAACAAAAGCATAATAATAGCAATGCATTCCGGAGGATCCAAAATACAATCATGGTCTCTACTACCTATGCTACAAGGAAAAAGAAAAAGAAGATTTACCTAGTGCTCGGGTTGCCTCCCGAGAAGCGCTTGTTTAACGTCATTAGCTCGACCTATCTTGCTCAAATGATGGGAGGGTCTGAGAGGCGAAGATAATCGATCTTTCGCCACCCTAGATGTTCAGCGTTAAGTGCATCTTTTGGACCTCGTGGATGCTTGAGCCTTCTATCCTCCTTGGGTTTCCAAACTTGTGAAGGAGGTGGATCTTGTGGATGTTTGAGCGATGATTTTGCTCGTTTCGATCCTCTCTTGCTCATTGCTCCTGCTCGACAACCTGTAATAGAAGGTTCAACAATGGTTATAGGATTATGAGCAGGATACGTACCTCTCTCCAATGATGGTCCTATGTGTTCCTTTGTCATAAGCCTTTGAGGTAAGGGCTTCAATTTGACCTTCGGGACATTCTCTAGACTCCAATCCGCTTTATTCAGCGTCCCCGTGCTAGGTGGTGGCTCTCTGGTCTCTTGAACGTCTTTAATAATCATCGTGGAGGGTTCGGAGACGTTCGTAGAAGAATCGGGTACATCGATGTGAAAAACGTCCGATTTGCTCAGAGACTGGATCCGGTCCGATTCCAGGTGGAATCGGTCCGTTTCCAGGTGGAATCGGTCCGTTTCCAGGTGGAATCGGTCCGTTTCCAGGTGGAATCGGTCCGGATCCAGCTTCTGTAAAACTCCAGTTTCGTCCGATCCTTCGTTCAGTACTCGCGTAAGCTCCCGGATATCCTCCCAATTGTTGTATATGCTCTCATTCGACGCAAGGAGAGATATCTCTAAGGGATCGACTTCCCGAAACTGATCGAAGACTTCTTGAGTGAGGATTTCATGCACATCGACATAGCATGCTGAATCGGTGGTAGACGGTTGTTTCATGTTGTGATCTAAGGTGAACTCCACAGTCTCGTCACCTATCTTCATCGTAAGACAACCAGCACGAACATGAACCACCGCATCGGCCGTGTTTAAGAACGGTCGGCCTAGTATAATCGGTATCTTCGAGTCCTCGTCCATGTCTAAAACAACAAAATCAACGGGAACATAATAATCCCCGACTTTCAATGGGACATCCTCGAGAATACCTGCAGGATACTTGACGGATCGATCCGCCAACTGTAGTGCCATCCTCGTCGGTTTAAGATCTCCAATGTTGAGCTTCTTGTAGATGGACAACGGAAGCAAGCTCTGTTGGTTTAGTGCTCTATGATGTACTGATTATGAGCTTTGTTCAGATACATTCGATGTATTGATACTTTCTATGTGGTTTTAT
>NW_010966235.1:113037-113719 GCF_000463585.1 Tarenaya hassleriana
GGTCAAGTCCTTCTCCATCCCGTGCATGTTATAGTTCATGACAAACTGGTCAAAACTATGCGGCAGGGATTGGAGAACTAGGTCTACTGCCAACTCACGACTAACCTCCAACCCTAGTCTGTCAAGATCCTCTAGATAACCCTACCTAAAACTCAGAGAAACACCTTAGAACCCTAGAGAAGCTGTTCTCTTCGATTTCTATTGTTCCGGGATTGGATCTCGTCTCTTGAGTTACCCTTTTCTTCACTAATCCTAGCAGATTCGTTCCAAATCGTTTGGAATCCTTCCCGTCGGTGTGGATACGTGTAGAGGAGCTGTACTTTCAGCTCTTGGTGATTTAGAACAGGCCCCGGATCGAAACAAATTTCAAGTCTCATCGAGAACGAGGTAAGTAACGATTCCCTCGGTGATATACACGATCTTTCGGGTTCTGCGAGTTTGGTTGCGTGTGACGTTTGACTAGGTTTAGATTTTTCTTCCGCTGCATGAAACCTAGTAAACCAAACCCTAGATCGATATGATCGCATGCTAGGAACCCATAGATTCCCCAACACTTACATTGCACCGAAGCACACCCAACTCCTATCATGCATCAACAGACCGCCCATAGACAGTTTCGAGCTGCCGCCACAGTGCATCACGATGTTTAGTCAGGCGAGTTTCAGAGGGCGGCCTACAGAGG
>NW_010966235.1:114390-114602 GCF_000463585.1 Tarenaya hassleriana
AACAGCTTCTCTAGGGTTCTAGGGTGTTTCTCTGAGTTTTAGGTCGGCTCTATTTTAAGTTTAGACCAAAACCCTAAACTTAAATAAGATTAGAAAACCCTAAAATTCGAATTTTGGAATTATTCTGGATCCCGGTCCGCCGGACCAGGAGCTTGGTCCGGCGGACCAAGCTTAGTCCGAAGCCCACGGACCGGCTGGGCTGGAGGACGTGG
>NW_010966235.1:115554-116721 GCF_000463585.1 Tarenaya hassleriana
CTTGGTGAGGCAGTATGGAGAAATCGTGATTCTCATAGCTCGAATATGGTTGAGCTTGAATTGGGTTATCAAGTCGGACTTGGACCTGATTCAAGCTCAACCATATTCGAGCTATGAGAATCACGATTTCTCCATACTGCCTCACCAAGATAATCAGGCACGCTCAGCTAGGGCATGACCCGTAACCATGACGATCGAGGCCTTGACAGTTGCTCTACTAATGGGCGGTAATAGCTTGAGATTAATCATGAGGAAGATGACAAAATTTCAGACTTGAGAAGTGTCTGAGGTCCAGTCCGGAGCTGACCAGAATCTGGTCCGCCGGACTGACCTTGGTCAGCTTCTCTGGTCCGCCGAGATTTCCAAGAGCATTACAACCAACACTATGGACCATCTATAAGAATGAATCATGTCTATTTGAGTCACAGTTGATCAGATTAAGCAACGATTGCGTAATCGGACCTAGAAAACGAAAAATTTCGGAATCTGGACTACGGACTGTCCGTTCTAGACATAGAACGGACGTTCCATGCTTGCAGAACGAGCGGACCGACTTCAGAAGTCAGAACGGACGTTTCATGCTGAAACAACACAGAACGGACGGTCTGCAGTTGGCGGAACGGACGGTCCATGACAGCAGAACGGACGGTCCACTCTTAGCCATGGAACGGACGGTCTAGCAAGACACTATGACTACCTATCTCTAATAGAGTTTGTTCGTGATCTTTACGAACGCCAGAGATGATTCCGGTTGATGATCCTTTTGTATCATGATATCATATGTCGAACATAAGGCATGGACAAGCCACCTTATCTGATTCGACTGCTTTCTCGTTCACTGAGTTCGACTGTCTGAAATAGACGATGTTCGTCTATAGTGCGGCCACACATTTCTACAGTCTCGCTCACACGAGGGGCCCAGCGATATCTCTCTCTTTTACGAGAGGTACAAATCCCGTCTTGACTATCTACAATCCAACACATGATTCGTTTCGTACCTGATACACGCCTTTATAGTTCTCCTGTTACGCAGAACGTTTGACGTATTCAAAGCACGCAACTCCTCATGTTGGATTCCGTAGATATCTCAGGTCTTAGGATCCAATCATGGAACCGTCATATGAGATTCAAGTCATGCTATGATGTACTGATTATGAGCTTTGTTCA
>NW_010966236.1:0-900 GCF_000463585.1 Tarenaya hassleriana
CTACTGTTCTAATACTTGTTTGTGGTTGTGTTAGCACGTACGAAGATCTGATCGTGTTCTCATTTGTGGTTGCAAAATGTTATTGTCGATAATTGTCCGCATTGTTGCTTGAATCGTCACTTGTTGAGTATCTCAAGGAATGCACGTTTGTTTTGGCGTGTTTGCTGTTTGTTTGTGAGAAACCTCTCCTGTACGTCATGTGTTGAGACGTGTTGTTCATTGTTCATCTTTCCTTTAAATTCTATCAAGTTGTATAGCACGTTGCTGATTGATTTTGCCTCGTACGTCGCGTGTTTAAACCTCGTCGATTGTACGTTGTTTGATTACCGTTGCACGTTGCTTAAGAGGACACGTACAGATTACACGTTGCGTGATTGATCATTGATATCCACGTCTATCATTTCCGCTCTTGCACGTTGATTGTTTATTGCAAGTTTAGATTGTACAATAGGAACAAAAGCTCATTTGTGTGCTCAACTCTTTTAATCATGAATCTATCGAAAGAAGAACAATGTGCTGTTTTGAAGATTCTTCAAGACATCGATGGTCGACTTGCTCGTCTTGAAGATATGCAAAATGAAAGTCAATGCTTCCAAGAAAGACGTAATATCCGTCAACGAGCGACTCATGACCACGGACGACATGACGATTACGAGGGAGCAAAAACTATTCATGGACGCAAACATGAACAAAAACATCAAGGTAACAACACGTTCTCCTTATATACTAATCCTACTCGCAAGAACGTGAATTACAAGTGTAGGGACCAAGTTCATATGGCACATGAATTTCCCAAACGACGAGAGAAGTCTATCAAGGATGACGGGGCAAATAACTCTGATAAAGAGTCCGAGTATGTGACCGAAAAGAAGGAAACAACCGAGGAGCCCAACCATGAGA
>NW_010966237.1:0-900 GCF_000463585.1 Tarenaya hassleriana
GATCAATTGGTTTCCTTTTAGGGCACAAACTCTTGCTTTCAAACAGTTTCTCATTTTATAAAAAGTGTAGTGTGTGTGTGTGTACTTTGAGTATACGTTCGAATACATCACACGCTATCTAACCTGTGATATATTCTAATTAATAGTATATACAATGGGAGGGATGTATACTGATTTAGGGTTAAAGCAGATGCAGAGCTTCTGTGGCAACAATGAGTTCAAGAAGGGAAGTTCATCTTCGTCATCTTCCTCGTCCACTTCGAGCTACCAACCACTGTCTCCTAGAGAACCTTTTGTGGTTAAACGTAAGCATAATAACTCATACATGCATGATCATCCATATATATATACACGCATATATATTTATACACTTCTTTTAACCAATATTGGCATTGCAGCGCCCGAGAAAAAGCAGAGGCTTCCATCGGCTTACAATCGGTTCATGAGGTAATATTATTGTTTACCATACATTTTTTCTTTTGATTTAATTACCATACATTTGATTTCAATGTATTGGTTAGAGAAATTAATGAGATCATTTGGGCATGTTTTTCAAATAAATTAATCAACTTTCGTTTGTAAATACCAATGTACAATTAATGGAACACGAAAAGGGAAGAGATACAACGTATCAAAGCTGCGAACCCGGAGATCCCACATCGTGAAGCTTTCAGCACCGCCGCCAAAAACGTAAGACTGTCATGAATAGGAAATTTCTTATAAGTTTTACCGATAAAAAAACCCATTTTCCTAAATAAAAAACAATACATATACTTCAAGCCCAATTGGCTTTCTCTTCATCAGAAATTTTATAAATAGATATACACCATATATATATGTTTTTTATAGGGAACTGTCGAGATTTTACATAGTTTAGGTTATTTTCGTTTATTACAATTC
>NW_010966238.1:0-900 GCF_000463585.1 Tarenaya hassleriana
CATATGGTCAACAATTCGAGCCAAATAATCAGTCATGCCCGATGAGTTCGTCGATTGTTGACTGATCATATTATTAACTTCATAACTTCTAGAAAACATGTCAAAATAAGTCTTTCTTTATATCATTAGAAAGATTTTTCTAATAGCTACGTATAGACACTATACTCGCACAGATCTAATATATGAGCAAAACGTTATGAGCATATTTAGACAACACATTGACGGAATCCCTACATATCGATAAAAATCGGTATATATCTCTCGGTGGATAATCCGATGATCTGAAATTTGACCCAAACTACTATGCATCATCGGGTAGATGATCTGATAAGTTAGAAGTCGACTCGAATTGCTAGCCATCGCCATATGGTCAACAATTCGAGGCAAATAATCAGCCATGCTTGATGAGTTGGTCGATTGTTGACTGATAATATTATTAACTTCATAACTTCCAGAAAACATGTCAAAATAAATCTTTCTTTATATCATTAGAAAGCTTTATCTAATATCTATGCATAGACACCATAATCGCGCAGATCTAATATATGAGCAAAACGTTATGAGTATATTGAGACAACACATGGACCGAATCCCTACATATCGATAAAAATCGGTATATATCTCTCGGTGGATAATCCGATGATCTGAAAATTGACCCAAACTACTATGCATCACCCGTTAGGTGATCTGATAAGTTATAAGTCAACTCGAATTGCTAGCCATCGCCATATGGTCAACAATTCGAGGCAAATAATCAGCCATGCCCGATGAGTTGGTCGATTGTTGACTGATCATATTATTAACTTCATAACTTCCAGAAAACATATCAAAATAAATCATTCTTTATATCATTAGAAAGCTTTTTCTAATAGCTACGCATAGACACTATAATCGTGCAGA
>NW_010966239.1:0-429 GCF_000463585.1 Tarenaya hassleriana
TACACGTCGGAGCCGGTCGTCTTACCATGAAGATAGGTGACGAGACTGTCGAGTTCACCTTAGATCACAATATGAAGCAGCCATCCAGTACCGATTCAGCGTGTTATGTTGATGTACACGAGATCTTGACGCAGGAGGTCTTCGATCAGTTCCGAGACATTGATCCACTTGAAATATCTCTCCTGGCATCAGATGCGAGTATATACAGCAATTGGGAGGTAATTCGGGAACTCACACAGGCGTTAGACGGTGAAACCGAGGAGAAATTCGAGCTTCTGTATTCTGACTCGACCGAGTCAGTCTTTAACTCGGACCGAGTCAGATCGCTGGAACACTTAGAAACTTCGTTCGTTTCAGACTCGGTGTTAACTCGGACCGAGTCAGATCGCTGGAACACTTAGAAACTTCGTTCGTTTCAGACTCGGTGTT
>NW_010966240.1:0-230 GCF_000463585.1 Tarenaya hassleriana
GGAAATAGGATTAGATACCCAGATACCTCTCACTGTCAACGATGAATGGTGGTTGTTAGTTTTAATAAAAACTGGTAACGATGTTAACACGATAACCATTCCGCCTTGCGAGTACGGTTGCAAAACTGAAACCAAAAAAATTAGTCGGTCTCGAAGCAAACGAAGTGAAGCATGTTATTTAATACGAGAATACGCGTAAAACCTTACCAGTTCTTGCATATCCAATTTCC
>NW_010966240.1:501-899 GCF_000463585.1 Tarenaya hassleriana
AAACAAGCCGTTATGGCCCTCATGAACTGGGCTATAGACGTGCCACGAAAACTTTTACAAAGTGACGCAAAAACCAGACCTTTTTACTAATTGCTATTTAGCAAAAAGTTAATATTTTAATTTAAATAATTTATGTTATAGATTAAATTAAAATAATAGGGTTATAAGGAATAGCTAATCATTAAAGAAAGTTAAAAAATTAAATATATAGACGGATTGTCGCCTGCAATTCGGCGGCATGAAGAAGGAATTTCGAGTAATCGTTGATCAGTAGCGCAACGGTGAAGAATGCATTCGGGATGAACTAACTGTCTGTCGCTGGGAAGAAGCTTAACTTGGGGGAAACTGCCGCGAGGTTATAACTTTAACAAGAGCATACCTATAATAATTTTATAAGC
>NW_010966241.1:0-898 GCF_000463585.1 Tarenaya hassleriana
CATTTCCATATTTTGGTCCATATAGAAGCAGAGTTATTGACAAAATCAGGAACAAGGGATCGATATGCACTCTTCACTGTACATTTACCGTCTCTAGAACCACACCAATATAACTGATCCCTTTCCTCCGATAATCCTGGGGGAAGAAGATTTGCTATCTTAAGGCATGTAGAATGGGGGATATGGTCTGAAAAAAGGTCCCACCGCCATGTTCCATCTGAGTTTACAAATTCCGACACCGGAATGAAGCTGGCTAGAGGTTGCTCTTCTGGTCGGATATATTCAAGAAGAGGTTTGTCTCCTTCAACCCAGTTGTCCCTCCAAAAATCAGTTTGTTGTCCATTACCAATTAAGGTTCCGCAACCACCCCGAGTAATCTGCCATACTGATTTAATACTTCTCCAAACAATAGATCCTCCGTGAGTAGGAGGGTGGTACCCAATCCGTTTTGACTTTGGAAGATATTTTCCTCTTAGCAACCTCACCCAGAGGTCATTCTCTTGAGTAAGAAAGTGGAACGCCAACTTCATGAGAAAAGCTTTGTTAAATCTTTGTGTCGGCCTTATTCCTAGGCCTCCCATGTGTTTTGGTAAGTTAACACGCTCCCACTTGACTAGTGGAACTTTCCAAGAGGAATCCGTTGTCCCCCAAATAAATCTTCTCATAATTCTGTCCAATTCCTTGCATACTGACGAAGGGAGCTTAAAAACTTGCATCACATACGAAGGAATTGTGTTAAGAACAGATTTAGTGAGAGTGATTCTTCCGGCTAATGATAACAATTTGCTCTGCCACCCATTCAACCGATTTGATACCTTCTCAATGAGAAAATCAAACGTATTCCGAGATATTCTAGAATGGAAGATTGGAGCTCCTAGATACATTCCTAACTCTGTCG
>NW_010966242.1:0-898 GCF_000463585.1 Tarenaya hassleriana
AATATGTTTAGAGTGCATCGAAACATTTTTAGAGTGCGTCGAAGCATATTTAGAGTGCGTCAAACACGTTTAGAGTGCGTCCAACCATTTTTAGAGTGCATCCAAATATGTTTAGGGTGTATCAAAAAATTTTTAGAGTACGTCAAAACATGATTTAGAGTGCGTCGAAACATGTTTAGAGTGCAACAAAAGATGTTTAGTGTTCGTCGAAACATATTTAGAGCGCGTCGAAACATATTTAGATCGCATCCAAACATGTTTAAAGTGCGTCGAAACATACTAAGAGTGCATCCAAACATGTTTAAAGAGCATTAAAACATTTTTAGAGTGCGTCGAAACATATTTAGGGTGCATCAAAACATGTTTAGAGTTCGTCTAAACATGTTTAGAGTGCATCCTAACATGTTTAGAGCGCATTAAAACATTTTTAGAGTGCGTCGAAATATATTTAGAGTGCGTCGAAACATATTTAGAGTTCGTGTAAACATGGTTTGAGTGCACCAAAACACGTTTAGAGTGCGTCCAAAGACATTTAGAGTGCATCCAAGCATGTTTAGAGTGCGTCAAAAATACTTAGAGTGCATCCAAACATGTTTAGAGAGCATCAAAACATTTTGAGTGCGTCGAAACATGTTTAGAGTGCATCCAAACATACTTAGAGTGTATCCAAACATGTTTAGAGAGCATCGAAACATTTTTAGAGTGCGTCGAACATGTTTAAAAGTGCATCCAAACATACTTAGAGAGTGCAACCAAACACGTTTAAAGTTTTTCTAAACACTTTTAAAGTGCATCCAAATATGTTTAGAGTGCATCGACACATGTTTTGAGTGCGTTAAACACGTTTAGAGTGCGTCCAAACATTTTTAGAGTGCATCCAAACATGTTTAGGGTGCAT
>NW_010966243.1:0-247 GCF_000463585.1 Tarenaya hassleriana
AAAACATATTCAGAGCGCATCCAAACATGTTTAAAATGCATCAAAACATACTAAGAGTGCATACAAACATGTTTAGAGTGCACTAAAACAATTATAGAGTGCGTCGAAACATATTTAGAGTCCGTCGAAACATGTTTAGAGTTCGTCTAAACATGTTTTGAGGGCTCCAAAACACGTTTAGAATATATCCAAACACATTTAGAGTGCATCCAAACATGTTTAGAGTGTGTCAAAACATACTTATAGT
>NW_010966244.1:0-896 GCF_000463585.1 Tarenaya hassleriana
AACTTGTGTTCATGGAATGTAACATTCCTAGACACTGTAATAACATTTGTCTCTAAATTTAGGACTTTGTAACCCTTGATACCTGGGGGGTAACCAATAAAAATGGAAGGAGATGCCCGTGGAGAGAATTTATGACGGTCTTTGATAAGAGTGGAGGCAAAACATAAACAACCAAAGGTTCTCATGTGTTTGTAAGTGGGTTTAGTGTTTGTAAGGATCTCGAATGGTGTCTTATGATTAAGAACCGGACTTGGTAGTCGGTTGATAATGTAAACAGCGGTTTTAACACACTCACCCCAATAAGATAATGGTATATTCGATTGAAAAAGAAGGGCTCGAGAAACATTAAGAATATGTTGGTGTTTCCTTTCCACAACCGAATTTTGTTCCGGTGTGTAAGGACAAGAAAAGTAATGAGTAATGCCCTTTTTGGAGAGTAAAGATTTGAAAGAAAGTTCAGGTGCATTGTCGGATCGAATGCCTTTAACTTTAACATCATATTGTGTTTCGACATGACTTAGAAAATCTGGAAATGCTGTTAAAACATCACTTTTGGAACAGAGGAGATATAACCAAGTTGTGCGAGAACAGTCATCAACAATGGTTAAAAAATAACGATGACCATCAACGGTGGGTGTATGAAAGGGCCCCCAAGTATCAATATGTAATAAGTCAAAAGGTTTTAGAGACAAATGTCGACCAACAGGAAAACAAGATCGTCTTTGCTTAGCTAAAGGACATATACTGCAATCTGTATTAACAGATGTTGAAGGAACAAAAGACAGAGATGAAGAGGTGCTTGATGCTTGCACTTTGTAGCTAGAGGGGTGTCCAAGACGTTGATGCCAGAGATCAACACTAGAGATTGAAAAAGCTGGAAATGAAGGCAGGGAAAG
>NW_010966245.1:0-207 GCF_000463585.1 Tarenaya hassleriana
ACAACATTAAATGCGCCCAGAAAATTCCAACGGATGCCCGTTGGAAATCCGTTGGAATTTTCGATTATATAAGGGCGAGCGGCCCCATTCTTCACATTCATTCCAACATCTCAAAAAAAAAACCAAACAAGAAAAAAAAAATCCAACAAAAAAAAAATCACATAATGGTAATTGGTTTTCAATTCTTGTTCAATTCTTAATATTTAT
>NW_010966246.1:0-1030 GCF_000463585.1 Tarenaya hassleriana
TTCGTCAAAGGCCGAGCTATCTTGGCGAACCCCTCAACGAATCGCCGATAATAGCCAGCTAGTCCCAGAAAACTCCTGACGTCCGTCGCAGAAGTTGGAGACTGCCACTCTATGACGGCCTCGATCTTGGCTGGATCGACCTGAATACCCTGGGCTGATACCACATGTCCCAGGAACCCAATCTCCTGTAGCCAAAAGCTGCACTTGCTGAACTTAGCGTACAGCCGGTTCTCTCTCAGCCTCCACAATATCTTCCGCAGATGCTCCTCATGCGTCTGCAGATCCGGTGAGTAGATGAGAAGGTCATCGATGAAGATGATGACAAACTCATCTAGATAGTCCATGAACACGCGGTTCATCAGCTGCATGAAAACCGCAGGCGTGTTCGTGAGTCCGAAGGGCATAACCACGAACTCGAAGTGTCCATATCTCGTCCGGAACGCTGTCTTCTGCATGTCATCCTCCTTGACCCGAATCTGATGATATCCGGATCGTAAATCTATCTTCGAGAATCACTAGGCTCCCTGTAGCTGGTCCAGTAACTCATCAATCCTCGGTAACGGGTACCGATTCTTGATGGTTACCTGGTTGAGCCCCCGGTAATCAATGCACAAACGCATACTCCCGTCCTTCTTCTTAACGAAGAGCACTGGTGCTCCCCACGATGAAACGCTAGGGCGGATGAAACCCTACTCCACCAACTCATTCAGCTGTTTCTTCAGCTCGGCCATCTCCGTAGGTGCCATCCGGTACGGAGCCTTGGAAATAGGCTCAGTACCCGGTAGCACGTCTATGCCGAAGTCAACCTCTCGACCAAGTGGTAATCCCGGCAGGTCATCGGGAAATACGTCTGGAAATTCCCGGGCAACCGGCGTATCCTCTAGTCTCCTCTCTGACTCCTGTGTAGCCGTAATAACTAGTAGGAAAGCCTCGTTGCCCTTCCTGATCATCTTCTCGGCTTTCAGTGCCGAGATGATCTGTCCGTTGCTGGCGCTCCTCTACCCCTGAACTCGAACCCTCCGAAATCGTC
>NW_010966246.1:1921-2133 GCF_000463585.1 Tarenaya hassleriana
TTTCCTTAAAAGGCTCCACTCACGAGTCTTCCCTTCCTTCTTCTCCCGCTCTCCACGCTCCCCCTTCTCCAGCTGCGAAATGTATCGACTCAGCGTCGGGTACTCCTGGATCTCGATCTTTCTCCGCAGGTAAGGTCAGAGTCCAGCAATGAACTTATGGATCCTCGACGCCTCGGTGGGTACCAGATGCCCTCCGTACATCAGTAGGCGGG
>NW_010966246.1:2321-3382 GCF_000463585.1 Tarenaya hassleriana
GGTGAAAGTCCTCCTCTCTCGGCTCCGGGTCTCTCACCGGGGGTGGTGGTGGTGCGTGGGCAGCCAGGTGCTGCCACACGGTCTCCTGGAACTGCCGAAACTCGGCCCTCCAGCTCTCATCTCCCGGGTTAGGCGGTGGAGCCTGATCGGGAATGTCGTCAGCCCTTGCTGCAAGCCTAGCACGTCGTGGCGCAATTTCACTGCACCACATTAAGTTAGTTTAGCAACTGATGACCGATGCGGCATCATCAATGTACGGACCTCGGACAAGAGGATTTTCTTCGGACATGGTTTGAAAACATTTTTCGTAGAAAATCGTTGGGTAATGAGCACGATTCCTTCCCGAGGAAAGAACGTGGCTCTGATACCAAAAGTTGTGACACCCGTAACCCGTGTACAGTATACGGGCTGTGCCACATGGACAAATAGTAATAAAATAATAATGCGGAAGCAAAAATACGAAATTCAAAAAAACATTTTAAATAAACCAGAGTAAGCAGCGGAAAATACAACAGGCGATCAGTATCGCAAAATAACATATGTCCGAATAGTTACAATTTAACCATACAAAATTCGGGAAATACAAGTCTCGTCACCCAAAATGTAAATCTCGTACATGATGCTACCTCTCTCAGGTCGTCGTCTGCCGGATGCGCTAGGCGTAATCCTCGTGATCTGAAAAATGTAAACCACGAGGGCTAAGCACAACTGCTTAGTGAGTAGCCTGGGTTGAACCCGTAAATCTCGTTCCCAACGAGAACGGTACAGTCGACATTTCCATAAAAACACATGCAATAAGTAAAACACAGTAAGGACGTAAATAACAATCACAATCACGCCCGTATGGAGTCCACCATAGGGCTTAGCCGTATACCCTGGTCAAGTCCATGACCAGGGGCGAATCCACGCCCGTCACTCGCGTGACGTTGGCCATCGCATCGCATGCGATCGTGCGCGTCTCCTACGCTTGTCACTCTCGTGACTACCGATGTCAAGTCCATGACACAACGGGAATACAATCATACCCATATGGAGTCCACCATAGGATCCAGCCATATACC
>NW_010966246.1:3749-8467 GCF_000463585.1 Tarenaya hassleriana
CAGGCCCGGGCCAAGCCTGTCGGCCGTTTCCTTTTTCCCGGCGAACGGGAAAATTTCTCTAAGCCTGGTCCGTCGGACCAAGTTCTGGTCAGCCGGACCAGTCTTCCTTCTCCCCTGGTCCGCCTCGTCTTTTAGTCCGTCTGTCCGAGAGAGAAACAAGCCTGGTCCGGCGGACCAGGATTGGTCAGCCCCGGACCAGTCTGTTCTTCCCCTCTCTCGGTCCGGTTCTTGGTTAGGCGGAGTCCGTGCTGTCGGAGTACGTCTGCTCCGGCGGACCAGGACTGGTCAGCCCCGGACCAGACGACTCTGGTATTTATATGACAATTTTATAGTTTGGGTATCCAGCAGACCAGGACGTGTTTTTCTCTCGGTCCGCCCCGTCTCCATCTGCTCTGACGGACTAGAAGAGTGATGTCATGGCCGATCATGTTCACACGTGGATACACATTTCACACGTATGAACATGGGAAACATCGTAATACGTTCAACTACAGAGTGTGCATCAAGAGTTCGAATTACAGTGATTCATTAGATGATCCAGATTTTTTTGGAGTTTTACATCAGATCATCCAGATTGAATACCCCGGATTAGTCGGTCTGAAAATAGTGGTCTTTCGATGTCATTGGTTCGATACAACCACGGGACGTGGATCGCGGAAAAATAAATGGAGAGGAATCGACATCAATCCAACACGAGCATATCCTAAATATGATCCTTTTATTCTCTCGGATCAAAATGATCGGTCTGTTTCATTCCATACCCAAAATATTGTTGGTTTAGTGCTCTATGATGTACTGATTATGAGCTTTGTTCAGATACATTCGATGTATTGATACTTTCTATATGTTTTTTTATGAGAGTATCTTGTTCATTACATGTTCCTGCATGCTAGATCTGTTATGATATCCATGTATCATTATGAATGATACTAAACTCCCTAGTCTTGTGTCATTATGGGAATAACGACATAATAAGACTAGTATGATGTGTGATTGATGATCACATAGATGATCATAGATATTGGATACGATCAAATCATAGGTATTCGTTGCAGAACGGAATACTGGACTGACCCGCATGAGATTGTCACATGGACTAGCGTCATGACTTGAATCTCATACGACGATTCCATGATTGGATCCTAAGACCTAAGATATCTACAGAATCCAACATGAGGAGTTGCGTGCTGTGATTACGTCAAACGTCCTGCGTAACAGGAGGACTATAAAGACGTGTATCAGGTACGAAACGAATCATGTACTGGATTGTAGATAGTCAAGACGGGATTTGTACCTCTCGTAAAAGAGAGAGATATCGCTGGGCCCCTCGTGTGAGCAAGACTGTAGAAATGTGTGGCCGCACTATAGACGAACGTCGTCTATTTCAGACAGTCGAACTCAGTGAACGAGAAAGCAGTCGAATCAGATAAGGTGGCTTGTCCATGCCTTATGTTCGACATATGATATCGCGATACAAAAGGATCATCAGTCGGAATCATCACTGGCTTTCGTATGATCACAAACAAACTCTATTCGAGATAGGTAGTCATAGTGTCTTGCTAGAGACCGCCTATGACTTGTATATCCGGAATAGAGATTTCGGACTATACTGCTATATCGAATGAGCCTACAGGGTCACACACAATAGGGATGGACAAGTACGTGTGCTAAATTATCCCGATGAGGAATCCTAATTGGATTGAGATTCCTAATTGGAATAGGAATCCTAATGGGATTAGGAATCCTATTATGTATAGGAATCCTAATGAGATTAGAATTCTATTACATCTAGGAAACCTAATGAGATTAGAATTCTAACAGGTTTAGGAAACCTAATTAGATTAGGATTCCTAGTAATCTATTCCTTGTCAAATTAGAATATTTGGAAAGTCTATATAAGGAGAATGTCTTCTAGGGTTTTAAGAAAAGAAAAAAGAAAAAAGGAAAAGAAGAAAAAAAGAAGAAAAATAAAACCCTAAGCCTCCAAAAAAAAAACCTTGCACACAAGAGAGATCGAGATCTCTAGTCCTAGCAGACAAGTTCCAAGGTGTTGGAATCCATCCCGACGTGTGGATACGTGTAGAGGGCGAGGTAATTTCCTGCCTTTCGTGATCAGACGTGTTCTTCAATTGATACAGGCCCCGGATCGATTGAGGTAAGCGTTCTAACGTTTCTATGATTCAATAGTAGCATGGTTCTAGGGTTTCATTAAAATTTTTGTTTTATATCCGCTGCGCAAACCCTAGAATCGATCTCTTAGGAATTAGATTCGCTCATGAGATCCCAGGAAACCCAACAGTCGGTTTGACCGACAGGTCCGGACTGAACGGTCTGCGTGTAGACCGATCGGTCTGGACCAATCCGGAACGAACGGTCTGGACCGAACGTCACCCGAAGACCGAACCGCCTAGACCGATCGGTCTAGGACCCGACGCTTCACCAAAATTAGATTTTGTGTTTCGGGATCTGGTTTGAGCAATCGTTGCTTAAAACCGATCATCTGTGATTCAGAATAACATGATTCTCTCTTATGGATGGTCCATAGTGAATGAATGCATGTAACTTAATCAAGTTATTAGATATGTTTGATTGAGTGGGAGCTTCGGGATTGGGATTGCATAATCGACTGGATGGTCCATTCGGATTATGAACAATGGTTGCATAGGAACCGATTAGATCTAGGAGCTCTACGAGTAAAGCACTTGTCAAGGCCTCGATCGTACGTGTCATGGGCCATACCAAAGCTGGGTGTGCCGTATTATCTTGGTGAGGCAAGATGGAGAAATGGTGGTTCTCATAGCTTGAAAGTAGATGCTTGATCTAAGTGTGGTTTCGAAAATCCCTTATTTATGTAATGCTAAGTGTGTACCTCCCATTACTAGAGCGCCTGTCAAGGCATCGATCGTCCATAACACGGGTCATGCCAAAGCTGAGCGTGCCGGATTATCTTTGTGAGGCAGGGTAGGAAATCGTGGTTCATACAGCTTGAATATGGTTTATCTTGGGTTAGGAAATCATGGTTCCCATAGCTTGAACGTGGTTTACCTTAGGTTGAGTTATCAAGTTTTGACTTGAGACTTAACGGTACAGATGAGACGAGTATGCAATGATATTTGATATCATAGTCTCATAAAAGGAACTGAGAGTCACATTGGATGTGATTGACATTAGATGTCTACCTAAATAGCGTAAGGCTGAGTGTAACAACTCATTCTTATGTGAAATACGGATCTTAGTCCCATATAGAGAATTATGATAGGGTTATTTTCTGTATGGGAATATAGCTCGTTTTTGCATCTATGTTGTCATTGTTTGATGATGGACTAGCTGGTAGTAGTTCATAGATATTAGACACTGATTGATGATGGGCTAGCTGGTAGTTGATCATTAATTGAATCTGCATTTGTTTTGCACGTTCTTTTTGTCTTTTTTTGTAGGACATGGCGTCAACCGGTAGCGTATCGAGTTTGACAATGCGATCTATCCTTGAGAAGGATAAGCTTACCGGGACGAACTTCTTAGACTGGTATCGGAACTTGAGAATTGTTCTCAAGCACGATAAGAAGTCGTACGTCCTGGAAGGGGCTCTACCACCAGAGCCTGCGGCCAACGCCACGAGAGCTGTCAGGGATGCTTGGCTGAAGCATCAGGCTGACGACATTGGGATCTCCTGTCTCATGTTGGGAAGCATGGCCCCGAATCTGCAGAGGCAGTTTGAGGGGAATAGCGTATTTGATATGATCGAACAGCTCAAGACCATGTTTCAGGAGCTAGCGCGTACTGAAAAGTACAAGACGCTAAGGGCTCTTGTGAAGACGGAGACGCCGAGAGGCAGCTCTGTCAACACCCACGTCCTCAACATGCGAGCTCATGTTGAGGAACTTGAGCGCATGGGAGTGACACTCGATGCTGACTTGGTTGCAGACTTGATCCTTATGTCATTGCCTGAGGACTATAACCAGTTCGTGATGCAGTATCATATGCATGGGATGACTAAGAGCTTAGCCGAACTGCATGGGATGCTGAAATCGGCCGAGCAGGATATTGTGGTGTCCAAGACTGTGCTTGCTGTTGAGAACAACCCCGGCAAGAAGCGGTGGGGTAAAGCCAAAAAGAAGGTGGCGAAAAAGGCAAAAATTGCCTCTACACCCAAGCCTAAGCTCGATAAGGGTGACTGTCATTACTGCGGAGTGTCTGGACACTGGAAGCGTAATTGTCACCTTTACTTGGAGGATCTGAAAGACAACAAGTTTGGCGAAGCTTCTGCCTCAGGTATCCACGTTATAGAGGCTAACATCTGTACTATATCTTCATGGATATTAGATACCGGAAGTGCATCACACATTTGTGGAAATATGCAGGGACTAAGAAGAAGTAGGATGCTAGCTAAGGGAGAAGCGGATCTACGCGTCGGAAATGGAGCAAGAGTTGCTGCATTGTGTGTTGGCGTTTACGATTTGCATCTTCCTTCTGGACTTGTTTTAGAGCTTAGTAATTGTTACTATGTTCCTGCGATTAGCAACGAAGTACAGAACCAGCTTGGCAAGACGATCAAGACACTTCGATCCGATCGTGGTGGCGAGTATATGAGCCAAGAGTTCACTGACTATCTGGTTGATTGTGGTATTGTATCACAATTAACTCTCCCTGGAACGCAACAGTGGAACGGCGTGTCTGAACGGAGGAACCGAATACTGTTAGACATGGTTCGGTCAATG
>NW_010966246.1:8743-9405 GCF_000463585.1 Tarenaya hassleriana
TGGAGCGAGAGTTCGTCTCCAAAAGAGTCAGTGGGAGTAGGATCGAACTTGAGGAAGTTCGAGAGCAGCAAGTAGACGCTGAGCCGAGTGGACAAGTTGAAGATGGTCAACCTGTTTCACTGCCGTTTGTGACTCAACCTTTGACGAGTGAACCTCGGAGATCAGGCATGATTCGCCAAGAGCCAGCGAGATATGGATTTATCGTGACTGGGAATGAGGAACTCATGTTATTAGAACATGACGAGCCTACCATATACCAGAGGCTATGGCGAGTCCCGATTCCGAGAAATGGCGCGAGGCTATGAAGTCCGAGATGCAATCCATGTCAGACAACCAAGTATGGACTTTGGTTGATGCATTTGAAGGGATAAAACCCATCGGATGCAAATGGATCTTCAAGAAGAAGACAGACATAGATGGCAACGTGCACACGTATAAGGCACGACCTGTTGCGAAGGGATTCCGTCAGATTCATGGTATTGACTATGATGAGACGTTTTCGCCCGTAGTTATGCTGAAGTCCATCAGGATCCTACTTGCCATAGCCGCATATTATGACTATGAGATATGGCAAATGGATGTCAAGACCGCGTTCCTTAACGGGAACTTGACCGAGGATGTGTACATGACACAACCCGAAGGTTTTGTCGATCCAAGGAACC
>NW_010966246.1:9554-10935 GCF_000463585.1 Tarenaya hassleriana
ATACCTAGAGGCTATGGCGAGTCCGGATTCCGAGAAATGGCGCGAGGCTATGAAGTCTGAGATGCAATCCATGTCAGACAACCAAGTATGGACTCTGGTTGATGCGTCTGAAGGGATAAAACCCATCGGATGCAAGTGGATCTTCAAGAAGAAGACCGACATGGATGGCAACGTGCACACGTATAAGGCACGACTTGTGGCGAAAGGATTCCGTCAGATTCATGGTATTGACTATGATGAGACTTTTTCGCCCGTAGTTATGCTGAAGTCCATCAGGATCCTACTTGCCATAGCCGCATATTACGACTATGAGATATGGCAAATGGATGTCAAGACCGCGTTCCTTAACGGGAATTTGACCGAGGATGTGTACATGACACAACTCGAAGGTTTTGTCGATCCAAGGAACCCGAGGATGGTGTGCAAGCTTCAGAGGTCCATTTATGGACTGAAGCAGGCTTCGAGGAGCTGGAACCTTCGCTTTGATGAGACAATCAAAAAGTTTGGTTTCTCACAGAACGAAGACTTGTCATGTGTTTACAAGAAGGACAGTGGGAGCACAGTTGTATTTCTAGTGCTGTACGTGGATGACATTCTCCTTATAGGGAATGACGTTCCTACCTTGCAAGACGTTAAGTCTTGGCTAGGAACGCAGTTTTCTATGAAGGACCTAGGGGAAGCGGCCTATATTCTAGGAATAAAGATCTATAGAGATAGATCGAGGCGTCTTCTAGGACTGTGTCAGAGTACTTACATCGATAAGGTCTTGAAACGGTTCAAGATGCAAGATTCCAAGAAAGGAACCTTACCGATGAGCAGTGGCAGAGTTCTCTGCAAGAGTCAGTGTCCTGCGACACCTGATGAGCGAGAACGCATGGATCGTATTCCATATGCTTCGGCAATTGGATCCATCATGTATGCCATGCTTTGTACTCGACCGGATGTATCCTATGCGTTGAGCATTACAAGTAGATATCAGTCAGATCCAGGTGAGTCACACTGGATCGCCGTCAAGAACATCCTGAAGTACTTGAGAAGGACTAAGGATGTGTTCTTGGTATACGGTGGGTCGGAAGACGAGCTCGCTGTAAGAGGTTACACCGATGCAGTCTGGCTATGTTTTCTGCTTGAACGGAGGCGCAGTTAGCTGGAAGAGTTCCAAGCAGGCGACCCTTGCAGATTCTACTACGGAAGCTGAGTATATTGCAGCGTCGGACGCGGCAAAGGAAGCTGTTTGGATCAGGAAGTTTGTTGGAGACTTGGGTGTCATTCCTAGTGCTGATAGCCCCATTGCTCTGTATTGTGACAACAATGGAGCGATCGCACAAGCGAAAGAACCCAGATCCCATCAACGATCCAAACACATACTCAGACAGTTTCA
>NW_010966246.1:11134-25471 GCF_000463585.1 Tarenaya hassleriana
GAACAAGAAAGCAGTCGAATCAGATAAGGTGGCTTGTCCATGCCTTATATTCGACATATGATATCGTGATACAAAAGGATCATCAAACGGAATCATCGTTGGCGTTCGTAGGATCACGAACAAACTCTATTCGAGATAGATAGTCATAGTGTAACCGAAATAAGAGATTTCGTGTTATACTGCTATATCGGATGAGCCTACAGGGTCACACACACAGGAAAGGACGAATGCGCGAGAAGAGACGAGAAATTTCCAGTGGAGCGGAGGCCAGACCGACCGGTCCAGAAGGTCTGGACCGATCGGTCCAGCTAACCCAGACCGATCGGTCTAGACGTAGACCGGTCGGTCCAGAGGTAACGTGTGGGGTCCGGAAATTGTTCCAGACCGATCGGTCCAGACGTTTAAGCCGAACAACTTAAACCCGACCTATCTCTGGCATTGTCGTTTGGGCCACATCAACGAGAAACGCATACAGAAACTCCTCTCCGAAGGATTTTTGGATTCTTTCGATTATGAATCGATTGAAGCATGTGAATCTTGTTTGATGGGTAAAATGGCAAAGTCTCCTTTTAGTGGAAAAGGAGAACGGGCGTTAGAGCTGTTGGACCTGATACATAGCGATGTATGTGGGCCCATGAGCTTACCCGCTAGAGGAGGTTATTTGGCTTTCGTCACATTTACTGATGATTTCAGTAGATTTGGTTATGTCTATCTGATGAGACATAAATCTGAAACTCTTGAAATGTTCAAGGCTTTCAGAAACGAAGTACAAAACCAGCTTGGCAAGTCATTGCGATCGGATCGTGGTGGCGAATATATGAGCCAAGAGTTCACTGACTATCTGGTGGACTGTGGAATTGTTTCACAGTTGACCTCTCCTGGAACGCCACAGTGGAATGGCGTGTCGGAACGGAGGAACCGCACCCTATTAGATATGGTACGGTCTATGATGAGTCAGGCTGATCTTCCAAAGTCTTTCTGGGGTTACGCCTTAGAGACTGCTGCTTTCATACTGAACAGGAGTCCGACGAAATCGGTTCAGAAGACACCATATGAGATATGGACTGGGAAACGTCCCAGTTTGTCTTTCTTGAAGATTTGGGGATGTGACGTTTACGTGAAACGTCAGGCTTCTGATAAGCTATCCGCCAAATCGGACAAGTGTTTGTTTGTAGGATACCCTAAGGAAACTAAAGGGTACTACTTCTACAACCCGGTCGAGAATAAAGTGTTTATTGCTCGGAACGGGTAGGAAAACCCAACAGAGTTCGTCTCTAAGGGAATTAGTGGGAGTAGAGTTGATCTCGAAGAAGTTCGAGAACTACAGACAGATGATGGACCGAGTGAGCAAGTTAAAGATGTTCAACCTGCATCACAAGGACTTGAGACTCCGCCTGATACTTGTGAACCTCAGAGATCAGGGAGAGTTCGCCTAGAGCCTACGAGATTCGGATTTCTCGTGGCTGGGAATGATGAACTCATGTTATTGGAACACGACGAGCCTACATCATATCCAGAGGCTATGGCGAGTTCCGACTCTAAGAAATGGCACGAGGCTATGAAGTCTGAGATGCAATCCATGTACGACAACAAAGTATGGACTTTGGTCGACGCATCCGAAGGGGTAAAACCCATAGGATGTAAGTGGGTTTTCAAGAAAAAAACCGACATGGATGGCAACGTGCATACCTATAAGGCAGATTGGTGGCGAAAGGGTTTCGGCAAATTCATGGTATTGACTATGATGAAACCTTCTTGCCCGTCGTGATGCTTAAATCCATCAAGATTCTGCTTACCATAGCTGCATATTATGACTATGAGATATGACAAATGGATGTCAAGACTGCGTTCCTTAATGGGAACCTACTCGAGGATGTGTATATGATACAACCCGAGGGTTTTGTCGATCCAGAGAGTTCGGGGAAGGTGTGCAAGCTTCAGAGATCCGTTTATGGACTAAAGCAGGCTTCAAGAAGCTGGAATCTTCGATTTGATGAGACAATCAAACAGTTTGGTTTCTCTCAAAACGAGGATGAGCCATGTGTTTACAAGAAGGCCAGTGGGAGCACGATTGTTTTCTTGGTGTTATACGTGGATGATATCCTGCTCATAGGAAACGATGTTCCTACCTTGCAAGACGTTAAGTCTTGGCTAGGAACACAGTTCTCTATGAAGGACTTAGGGAAAGCTGCCTATGTTCTAGGCATCAAGATCTATAGAGATAGATCTCAAAGGCTTCTTGCCCTGAGTCAAAGTACATACATCGATAAAGTTCTGAATCGGTTCAGAATGCAAGAGTCAAAGAGAGGACTCTTGCCGATGTGTCATGGTATTGTTCTCACATCGATAAAGTTCTGAATCGGTTCAGAATGCAAGAGTCAAAGAGAGGACTTTTGCCGATGTGTCATGGTGTTGTTCTGAGCAAGACTCAGTGTCCTAAGACACGTGATGAGCGAGAACGAATGGATAGGATCCCATATGCCTCGGCAATAGGATCTATCATGTATGCCATGTTATGTACTAGGCCGGATGTGTCGTACGCGTTAAGCATTACGAGCAGATACCATTCGTATCCAGGAGAGTCACACTGGATCGCGGTCAAGAATATCCTTAAGTACTTGAGAAGGACTAAGGATTTATTCTTGATATATAGTGGATTGGAAGATGAGCTCGCTGTAAAGGGTTACACCGATGCTAATTTCCAATCGGACCAAGATGACTACAGATCGCAATCAGGCTATGTCTTCTGCTTGAATGGAGGCGCTGTTAGTTGGAAGAGTTCCAAACAGGCCACCATAGCAGATTCTACTACAGAGGCTGGAGTACATTGCCGCATCGGATGCTGCGAAGGAAGCTGTTTGGATCAGGAAGTTTTTAGGTGACCTAGACGTCGTTTCTAGCGTTGTGAACCCCATTGCGTTATACTGTGATAACAATGGGGCGATAGCACAAGCTAAGGAACCTAGGTCACACCAACGATCCAAACACATACTCGGATGGTTTCACCTCATAAGGGAAATCGTAGACAGAGGCGATGTACACATATGAAAGATATCGACGGATGACAACATAGCCGATCCCTTGACAAAGCCTCTCCCTTCGTCAAAGCATGAGGGTCATGTTCGAGGAATGGGACTTAGATGCATTGTAGATCATACTTAGAGCAAGTGGGAGACTGAAGGATGTGATGCTCTAGGATGATCATACGATATGAGAACTATGTATGATACGATGTATTTATTGGATGAATGCATTGTTTGTTCATTATTTATTTTGCATATTTGATGAATAATGATATCCATGGATCGTTATGTACGATCCTAAATTCCTTAGTCGTTTGTCATTGTGGGAGCAATGATGAATTAAGACTAACATGAGGCGTGATGGATGATCATGATGATGATCATGTCTATTGGATACGGATCCGGTCATGAGTACTTGTTTGGAACAAGTGACTGGATGACTCGCGTGAGATTGTCGATTGGATTTAATCCATGACTTGAATCTCACTTGATGGTTCACTTTGGATACTCAGACCTGAGATTTCTATTGTATCCATCATGACGAGTAATGTACTTTGACTGCGTCAAACATCGTCTTTAACCGGATGATTATAAAGGCGTGGCTCGGGTACATTATGAATCATGTAATGGATAGTAGATAGTCAAGATGGAACTTTGTCCCTCTCGAAAGAGAGAGATATCGCTTGGGCCCGTCGTAGGAGTTAGACTGTAGAAATGTGTGGCCGCACTATAGATGAATGTCATCTATCTCTTACAGTCTACTCGGGATACGACAAAGCAATCGAACTATGAGTTCGATTATGATATCGTGAGACAAAGAGGATCATCGTTGGAGCTATCTCTGGCTTTTAGGTTAGATCACATCTAACTCTTTCCGATACGGGTAATCATAATGTCTTGCTAAAGACCGCTTATGATTTGTAAAGCGAGATTGGATCTCGTGTTTACTACCGTATTCGGAGGAGCCTAAAGGGTCACACACATATGGGATGGACGTGTATGAACGGGAACGAATGGACGAGAAAAATCGGATTTTTTTCCGTCGTTGAGGTATGGTCCGGAGGTGACCAAGATTTGGTCAGCCGGACCAGACGAATGTGGGACAGGCGGACCGATGACCGAAATAACTGCCTGGTCCGAAGCTGACCAAGAGTTGGTCAGCCCCGGACCAGACAGGGTTGGTCCGGCAAACCGAATCTTGGTCCGCCGGATCGCGAGAAATTTCGGAGTGTCGGCAAGACTGAGCTTGGTCAGCTGACCAAGAGTTGGTCAGCTCCGGACCAAGCGTCTGACTAGTCAACTCCGTGTGTTTTTACACGTCTGGTCCGGCGGACCAAGTCTTGATCCGGCGGACCGGACGTCTGAAACACCAAAGTGCGAAAATCCCGGCTTTTCTTGATGGAAACATATAGGGAACGCACTTGGCTCATTATTAGCTCGTCCCTTGGCCTCCAGAAGAGCTAAGGTTGATCTAAAACTCTCCCAAGTGTTCTTGAACACTCATAGACAAGAGATTGGATCTCTTGAGCTCTAGCAAGCTTGATTCCAAATGTTGGAATCCATTCCAAGGTGTGGACTGCTCAAGTGGGTGTTGGCTCTTTCAACACCTAGGCTGTGATCAAGCAAACCTTTCAGATTCGGAATCAAAAGGTTAGTTTTTCTCCCATGAGAAGTTCTTCATCGAAAGATTGGTTCGTGGGTGTTCAAAAAAAATTTTGAACGCTAATTCTGCTGCGTAAACCCGCGGACCAGATCCTAGCACGGTTTTGAACCGGCGGTCTAGGATCCCGTGTGACCCAGCATTAGGTAACTTTTCTTTTTCTTTTTCTTTGTAGCATAGGTAGTAGAGACCATGATTGTATTTTGGATCTTTCGGAATGCATTGCTATTATTATGCTTTTGTTAGGATAACGTTTGTTGTTCTATGAGCATTTACACCGGCACACGAGAGATGAGCATCGACTTCCGAGAGAAAACGTTGGATAGGTTCCAGTTCACAGAGTGTGTGAGAGCTCTTGCGTTTGACGTGAGTTAACTTCATTGCGAGCGAACGAATTTCGCAGAGCTAAACCTTCTCTATCCCTCTTATTGGTTCTTTTCATATGTTGTTTTCGATTCTACTTTTTCGGGCGAGAGTCTACACCGTGGACGGTGTATGGTTCAAGTCTGGGGGTGGATAGATCTTTCATACGTTCAGACCTATCTACTTAGGATTGCATTTAGTTTAGGTGCATTTTATCATGGTATATAGACTTAGGAAAAAAATTTCACTTTTGCATATCATTTGTATTAGTTGCATTCACACGTTTTTGTTTTATACTTTTCATATAGATGGATTTTTTTGTTAGGTTTGCATTATTGCATTTGACATATAGATTTAGGTCCATATAGGTTCACGTGCATACCTTGAAAACCTGTTTTGAACATCATTTGGAAGATTTGTGGGATAATATAGTAGGAACGTCCTGATGATCTAGCGACTTTGTAGAACGTGGGTGAACCGTGTCGAATTGATAGTTCTCCAGACTTTCTATATACAGTTTGTGGGATAGGGTTGTTATTTGGAACCTACGAAGTTGAAACGACTATATCCAGGCCATACGTTTCGTTTAGAACTTTTTCCGAGTCTTGCAGGTCGATGAAATCTAGTTCAACAAATGCCTTGGAAAAATAAAGCATCTCGACACTCCGCTGTCAAAATCTCGTCAACAAAAATCGTTTGAGGACATGAGTGCATCGATTGATGGTTCGGGTCTATGTTGTGGGTCGGACATCGCATTAAGAAAAAAAAATTACATAGAAAAAAAAAAGAGAAGAAAAAAACGATGTCCTTCAACTTCAACGTCCTAGAAACCCGAGGTGCTAGCGTTCGATAGAGAAATTCTACAGAAAGGTAAAAATCTAGGTACGAAGTAGAACTAAGATCGAAAAGGCTAAGTTGAGATAAGGATAGGTTCGGAAATAGGCTTGATGAGTTGTAGAGATTCTAACGAATTCTAGGTGACAATAAAAATCCCATGACTAGGTAGATTAGTCTTTGGTAGAAAGATCATAGTAGACCGGTTTGGGTACGATTCACGGGAACCTAGTATTGGATGGATGTTTTGCTTTTGAATCTCACGATGATGCTATTTGATGTTCGTCATTCCCTGTTTTGCAGATTTTATTCCTTCGTTCTTTACTTGAGGACGAACAAAGGTTTAAGTTTGGGGGAATTTGATAACTCCTATTTTTCTCTATATTTTTATGAGAGTTTGTCTAGGTTTTATAGGATAATCACATGCAATTCATAGGCATTCTAGGCGTGTTAAGACACAAAATCCGGTTCTGCTTTAGTTTTGCAGAGTTACAGGTTTCGAAGATGATTGGATGTGAAAAGGAACGTTTTTGGAGCGTTAGAGATGAAGTTCGGATGAGGTACTCAAATTGCGAGATCAATAACTTTCTCTAAAGAACTCCAAATCATGCGAAGGTCACACCATTGGAAAGAACATTTTAAGAGCTTCGCGTAGACATCAAAATCGCGTAAATCCGACATCGGAACTGAAAGTTATGAGCAAAATCGTGAAGCCAGAGAAATCTGCCAGAACGTGAAACCATTACGGTTCCAAATGGAACCGGTCGTTCAAGAGGTCCGAGTTCACTTATTTTGGGCCGGTTCAAGTGTCCAGAAGGCCAAGAAACAGAAGGTGGAACCGGACCCGACGGAGAAAAACCCTAATTCACGATTTTTAGAGTCCTAAAGGGAAAAGGACTCTTGGGAGCCACCCTAGGGTTATAAAAAAGGCATAGCCACGTCCTAGAACACGAGAGAGCCTTAGAGAACACTTAGATACAGACTTTTGAGAGATTTTGGTGAGAGAAGAATAGGAGTTCACGGGATTTCGGGAAGAAGAAGGAAGATTCGATCATGAAGACTACACATCTACATGAGCTTTTCTTTCCTCTCTTTTATCTCTTTTCCTTTGAGCTTTTTGTTGTTTTCTATGAACCGTGACTAGATCCACGGCTGTGGATTAGGGATTCGTTTGTGTTTTGGGTATGTTTGAATCCTAACTTGGATTTAGGTTTTGATTTGTTTCGGTTCTATTGTTTTGTTCTTTTATTCGATTGATGTTTGCCAATCCCTTGGTCAATTATCTTAGATTCTAAACTAAATAGAGATATGGGTTTGGTTTTGGATCAAAATCGATAGGATAGATCGTATTATTCACATAGAGATATGGTTTAATCGAATTAGGATTGATGATAGCGTTCTTCATGCATCTAGGGTTAACTTGAATAGATCGAGAGATTGACGAGTTACTCTGTAGGTAGTGAGTTAGTAGACTGAGAGGTGATATTCTCTATCTTTGTTTCTTGACGATTCCTGAATACAAATCATAATCGTGATTCTCGCATGCTTAGTAAATATCCATACACGCGAATACGATCCCGACGTCCGTAGTCATCGTTGCTTGATAGTTCACACGTTTTTATTGCTTTTTCATCTTAGTTATTATTGATTCTACATATTTCCACCATCACTTCCACTTGCTTTCTTTGGTTTAGTTTCGATTAAGGTTTAGATTTAGCTACCGGTCCTTGTGTTCAACCCCATGTTACGACGATCCGTGTTATGAGAACCACCATTTCTCCATCTTCCCTCACCAAGATAATACGGCACACCCAGCTTTGGCATGGCCCATGACACGTACGATCGAGGCCTTGACAAGTGCTTTACTCGTAGAACTCCTAGATCTAACCGGTTTCTGTGCAACGATTGTACGTAATCCGAATAGACCATCCATTCGGTTATGTAATCTCAATCCCGAAGTTCCCACTTAATCAAGCATATTTAATATCTTGATTAAGTTACATGCATTCATTCACTATGGACCATCCAAATGAAGGAATCATGTCTATTTGAGTTACAGTCGATCAGATTAAGCAACGATTACATAATCGGACTTAGAAAACGAAAAATTTCGGAATTTGGACCTTGGACCGTACGTTCTGGATGTAGAACGGACGTTCCAGGCTTGGCAGAACGAGCGCTCTCGACTTCAGAAGCCAGAACGGACGTTCCACTCCGAGACAAGCCGGAACGGCCGGTCCGCAGCAGACGGAACGGACGGTCCAGTGCAGACCTTCCGTTCTGATCTGTGCAGTCCGCCACCCCTGGACCGTCCGGTCTGACATACCCAGAACGGACGGTCTAGGGTACGTGATCAGATTATGTTCTTCCGCTTTCTCAGCCCCGATCAAACCCAAAACTCATCTGAATTCATTCTGTAGACCCAAAATTCGAACTCCTGCCCTCTATGCAATATGAGACATGCAATCTACCATAGATTCAATCATCAAACAAGCATAGAAATCAAAGCAAACATGGATTCAAACAATTCAAATCCTAAAACGTGCGTGATCGGGTTCTACGAAATCAAAACAGAGCAACCAGGCTCTGATACCACTGTTGGGTTTCCTGGGATCTCTAGAGCGAATCCTATTCCTAAGAGATCGATTCTAGGGTTTGCGCATCGGATGTAAAACAAAAATTCTATGAAACCCTAGAAACATGCTTCTTATGAATCGTAGAAAAGTAAGAACGCTTACTTCAATCGATTCGGGGCCTGTAATAATTAAAGAACTCGTTTGATCACGAAAGGAAGGAAGAATACCTCGCCCTCTACACGTATCCACACCTCCGGATGGATTCCAACGATTTGAATGTTGACGTATTCAAAGCACGCAACTCCTCATGTTGGATTCTGTAGATATCTCAGGTTTTAGGATCCAATCATGGAACCGCCATATGAGATTCAAGTCATGACCCTAGTTCATGTGACAATCTCATGCGGGTCATTCCAGTATTCCGTTCTCCAACGAATACCTATGATTGTGATCGTATCCAATACCTATGATCATCTATATATGATCATTAATCACACATCATACTAGTCTTAGTATATCATTATTCCCACAATGATACATGACTAGGGAGTTTAGTATTGTTCATAACAATACATGGATTTCATAATATATCAAGTATGCACAATACGTAATGAATCAAACACTCATCCATAAATCATAGAAAGTGTCAATACATCAAATGTATCCAAGTAAAGCTCGTAAACAGTACATCATAGAGCACTAAACCAACAATCTCCCACTTGCTCTAATCATGTACTGCTAAACATCTAATGCCCATATCCCTAACATGACCCTCATGTTTCGACGAAGGGAGAGGCTTCGTCAACGGATCGGCAATGTTGTCATCTGTCGACACTCTGCAAATGTGCACGTCTCCTACTACATTGGAAGGTTGTGCTCGTTGGCCGGAAGGACAGACCGAAGGTGGTGCTCGACGGGAGTTGGCGAGACTGGTCATTCAGGTGACAACGTATACTATTTGGCGTGAGAGAAATTCTCGTGTTTGATAGACTGGTGCGTGATGTGGTCCTATCAAGGGGGCATTCTATGATTTCCACAACCTCCACACTAGAAGATTTGTGGCTAGCTATTACATCTTCGATCCTGATTCACTTGAGGGCTTTAATTTGGTTTTAAAGTTTTTTTTGTCATCTCTTTTGATGGAATCCTATATCTTTTGGGTTAGTTACGACAATTTACCGGGTTGTAGGAAAACAGTTTTTTGACTCATCAATACATTTACCGTTATAAAAAAAAAACAATTTGTTTTGTTTTTTAATTTTGCAAAAAAGCCGGTTATATAAGGCACGCGAGATATCATGAGTACTAAAGTTTCATAGAAAAAAAAAACATCTGGTTTTAATTTTAACGAGACAAAACCCATTTGTGACTTTGTGAGATTTAATCATTTCATCAAGAGCTTTTACTGTTCTTGTTAAACTGGCAGACCATTTACCCATATTGTTATTATACCCAATCCATTTTTTATATCAAAACCTAATTATAAAAACTTATATTTGATTTTATTTTTTTTTCCATAATTCTTATACTTGACTGAAATTCTATTAATTCGGTTCTATCAATTTCATATCCAGTTGGTTTTTATATCAAGTATAGTTAGATATCGTTTAGTTCGGTTCGTTTATTTACATTTGAACCAAAATATTAACAAAAAAGTTTCGTCACCATCCAAATCCAATTAATTGAATTGATAGAATATTTTAAGGGTGGATGTTTTGAATCGTACCGAACAGAAAATTTCGGTATTTTTCCCGAACTGCAACATTCAAAATTCCCGAATGATATGTTTTTGTAGAATTGAATTTTTTTAGAATCGAATCGAATCGAACTGAATTTTATAAAATTCTCGAAAAAACGAAACTGAACTCTATCGAAACTGGAAACGAACCGAATCGAATAATAACTTGGTACAAATTTTAGAATACCGGATAAACTATTTCTGAACCAAACCGCTCAAATTCCGAACCGAATCCCGAAATATCCATCCCTTGAATTTTTCAAAATCAAATCTATGACATAAGGGAAATTTGGTTTACCTGTTGTAACCATATTTTTAATCCGATTTGGTTTATTTTCAAATAAAAACTTGTAATTTCAAAAGCAAAAGACGTCGAGTTTATTGCTTTCTTTAAAAATATTCTAACAAATTCTGAAACGTAGTACCGGCGGTCTAAATGACTTTGAATAATGTCATTTTTTAATATAATTTTAATAGGTCTATATATATCCTAAGCATTTTTTAGTCAATCCACTTGAGTTATGGGTCGTTGAAAAATATCCATATGGTTTGCCGTTTACTTCGAAGACTTACGGAAAATTTTGTTTTACCGCCATCACACAAGTATCCGAAAATTTATTATATTCACGTTTATATTTTTTAGTAGTTTAAATATTAATATTTAAAAATCAAAATCCAATCTTATTTCCATTAGTTCTGAATATTTGAATTTTGGATAATCAAAGACACATGGAAATAATCGTGGATATCCAATTTTAATTTGTTAAAATATATAAATTTGTATTTTTAATAAATATAGATATATTTTTTTTTATAAAAGGTACAAATATATTAATAAATAAAAGGTTCGTATACAAAATCGGTTAAAACCGAATAACATACAAAAGAAAATACCCATATGCCACTAATTTGACACCATAACATTCAAGAGAAAAACAATATGTTTAAACAGCTACCGATGTGACAGAGCAATGGCATACCAATCAACTAGAAGAGCAGGATCAATTCTTCGACTGGAGCCGAGAAGAGAGAGTATGCAGTTTCGGACCATGGCGTTCAGCTTACCGCATAGGGAATCTATCGTAGATGACGCACATCGGAAGATCCTCGTGTTTCTTTCCGACCATAGCAAGTAGACCGAGCATTGTAGCAGGATTGAAGCAATAAGGCAGCGGTTATGTGACTGGTCATTACCCGGATTACGTATCCAGGCCATAGTGTCATGCAAGTCTAGGGGCGCCAAGTTCCAAATGTACCTGGCGAATCTGTGCCATACATGCGTGTTGTAGCTGCACCTGAAGAAGAGGTGGGAGTGAGATTCTTCTTCCAAGCTGCAAAGTAGGCATGTGGAGGATGCCACCGCCCCCCAACGATACAACCTATCCCGTGTCGGGAGACGGTCACGGAGGGCCAACCACTAGATGAAGCCGTATCGAGGTACCCCCTCGGAGAACCAAGCAAGGGAATGCCAGAGCACCTCGGGCGACGACTGACGAAGGAGTTTCCATGTATTTGCAGAGGAGAAGGTCCTGACAAAGACATTGGAGCCCTTCATCCACTCAAAACTGTCCGGACCTTGTGCCGCAGTGGGTAACCGTAAAGTGGACAGCTTGATGTGGAGATCCAGCACACGTTGCGATCTAGCTGCCGGAAGAGACCACCCCGTATCGGAAACTGTATCTGCTACCCTGGCTCCCCGAGGGATCCTCAACAGTCGAGGGCCTCCATCACCAATGTACTCTATCAGGGGGCCGAGATCTGTCCATCTATCAAACCAAAACATAGCCTTCTTACCATCGCCCAAGGAGCAACGCAGGAACCGTCTCACTACAGGTTTAAGTTGGAGCAGTTTTCTCAGATTCTAGGAATGTGTCGTGGAAGGAAGGGTATATTTTTTGTAATGTTTTATAAAAGCAAGTCAAATTTCATAATTCTAAAAAATATTTAATTTAATTTTATAATTTAAAACATATAAAATATATTTTATAATTATATTGAATATTCGTGTGAAATCGTGAAGTCTGAATTCAAATTCAACCTATACTATTTTAAATTACGACCCCATATTTAAAATTCGAATTTTTTAATATGCGGAAAATAAGGTAATTTTACCTATCCTTCTACCTCTACTCTTTGATTCCTTCTTAGTTGTCTACCTTGCAAATTTGTAAGTTGTAATTCTTCTTTCAATCGAATTTCTTTGGTTACGAAAATAATATATATTACCAATGTGCTATAATCTATTAGTCATCAGCCAATACCGGATGATGAGATAAGATAATGTTGGATTTTTTTAAAAGAAAAAAATCAAAGGGTTAAGAATGAAAATTCATATTTCTTACAAAAAAGATATTTATTTGTTTTAAAATTTTAAAATTGACAACCTTTTTATAGGAGACATTGTAATCTTTTACATATTATGAATACTTCCTAATATCTAGGATTATTGTTATTCATATCTTAATGAATATCGCTATATGTATATGTAACACACGAGACCTAAATAATGAGAATCACAATTATCTTTCATCTCCCATTGTTTTATCGAGTCATAAAAATTGACTTTGTCCGAGTAGCACTCGTCTAGGTCGTCCAACATTTCTCATTCTTCAAAAGTTATGTATACGTTTAATTTGCCTTTGTGTCGGGTTTTCCTTTTTGTTTTGTGACTCTTGTTCTCGTAATAAAAGCCATAAACTTCTTTTTTTCTTGTTCGACTATTTCATCACCTCGACTCCTTGAATTATTATTTTCTGATGTTTGGACTTCTCGAATTATTTCCATGGATGGTTTCAAGTATTATATTATCTTTGTTGATCATTTTAACTCGTTACTCATGGCTTTACCCACTCAAACGAAAATTCAATATTCTTGATACATTCGTTCGTTTCAAGAGTCTTGTTGAATACAATTTTTCGGCCAAAATTACTACCATTTATACGGACAATGGTGGTGCGTGAATTCATCGCTTTACGCTCTTTTCTGTCTTTCCACGGCATCTCTCATCTCACTACACCACCTCATACACCCGATCATAATGACATTTCCGAACGTAAACATCGTCATGTGGTTGAAACGGGGTTATCTCTTCTTCATCATGCGTCTCTCCCACTCTCTTTTTGGTCTTTTGCTTTCACCGCCACGGCTTATCTCATTAATCGATTGTCGTCCCCAACGCTGCCCATGTCATCGCCTTTCTTCTCTCTTTTCGGTTAGTGTCCCAACTATGAGAAACTTCATACCTTTGGGTGTCTCAGTTACCCATGGCTTCACCCTTATTCCTCTCATAAGTTGGACCCTCGATCGTCTCCTTGTGTCTTTCTTGGTTACTCACTGTCTCAAAGTGCCTTTCTTTGCTACGACTTCCTTCGTTCTCGTCTCTTTGTCTCCCATCATCTCGTCTTTCACGAGTCGGTATTTCCCTTTAGTGATCTCTCTCGGTTCTCTTCTACTCCATTGATGATTGTTTTGACTTTCCTTGTGTAGGATTTCCTAGGATCTCTAGAGCGAATCATATTCCTAAGAGATCGATTCTAGGGTTTGCGCAGCGGATATAAAACAAAATTTAATTACCCCTAGAACCATGCTTCTATGAATCATAGAAACGATAGAACGCTTACCTCAATCGATTCGGGGCCTGTATCAATTGATATGTTCGTCCGATCACTGTAGGCAGGAAGAAACCTTGCCCTCTACACGTATCCACACCTCGGGATGAATTCCAACCTTTGGAACTTGTCTGCTAGGACTCAAATCTTCTATTCGATGATGTGCTTTGAGAAAAACGAGATTTAGATCACTTCTTCAACCCTCTAGACTCTCCAAAAAGGTCTGAAGAAGTTCCTTTTTTCGGCTCCTTAGTGTTAGGGTTATTCATCTCCTCTTATTCAAGTGATTAACCATAATTCCGGATTTTAAATTAAATCCGAAACCTAGACCGAACGGACTGCTTAGTAGTCCGTTCGGTCTGGACACTTGGTCCGTTCGAACCAGTCATATAACTAGGTCTGTTCGGTCTGACGGGTCAGTCTGTTCGGTCCAACACTTGGTCCGTTCGGACTGGACTCTCTAGTCCGTTCGGTCCAACAATTTGGTTCGTTCGGACTAGATGCTCCGGTCCGTTCGGTCCACTCCTAGACCGAA
>NW_010966246.1:25798-33478 GCF_000463585.1 Tarenaya hassleriana
TCTGAAATAGACGACGTTCGTCTATAGTGCGGCCACACATTTCTACAGTCTCGCTTACACGAGGGGCCCAGCGATATCTCTCTCTTTTACGAGAGGTACAAATCCCGTCTTGACTATCTACAATCCAGTACATGATTCGTTTCGTACCTGATACACGCCTTTATAGTCCTCCAGTTACGCAGGACGTTTGACGTAATCAAAGCACGCAACTCCTCATGTTGGATTCCGTAGATATCTCAGGTCTTAGGATCCAATCATGGAACCGCCATATGAGATTCCAGTCATGACGCTAGTCCATGTGACAATCTCATGCGGGTCAATCCAGTATTCCGTTCTCCAACGAATACCTATGACTGTGATCGTACCCAGTACCTATGATCATCTATATGATCGTCAATCACACATCATACTAGTCTTATTATGTCATCATTCCCATAACGACACAAGACTAGGGAATTTAGTATCATTCAGAATGATACACGGATTTCATAACACATCTAGTATACAAGAACATGTAATGAATCAAATACTCTCATAAAACCGTAGACAGTATCAATACATCAAATGTATATGAATAAAGCTCATAAACAGTACATCATAGAGCACTAAACCAACACCTTGATCAGTCCTCGGCTGAGTGTTCCGACTCTTGTCACTCCTGCTCGATCCTATGTTCCGCCGACCATTCCTCCGCCTTCGACATTGCCCCTAGGCATACATCCTTCGTCTGCGCCTGTCGAACCTGCCTCGCCTTGCCTGGCCTCTGCTGCTTCTGTCCCGAGTGCAGCCCTAGATTCATCCATTCGTGATATTGTGCCCTTGTCGTCTGTTTCTTCTCCGCCAAGAAACCGACATCCGATGTTGACTCGTGCGAAGAACAATATTCCAAAATCTATTGATAAACTTACGCTCACGATTTCTTTTTTGGATTCTCATAGGGAGCCGACGTCAGTATCTCAAGCCTTGAAAGACCCACGTTGGCGCTTGGCGATGAGTGATGAATTCAATGCCCTTATTCGGAACGGTACTTGGGAGCTTGCCTTTCATCTTCGACTATGAACATTGTTGGTTGCAAATAGGTATTTCGTGTCAAGACTAATTTGGATGGCTCTCTTAATCGGTATAAGGCTCGTCTTAGTGGCAAAAGGATTTCATCAATGCCCTGGCATTGATTTCCATGAGACGATCAGTTCGGTTGTCAAACTTCCTACTATTCGGCTTATGCTAAGTCTTGCAGTTACCCATGGCTGGATCATTAGGTAATTGGATGTCAACAACGCATTTTTACAGGGCAATCTTTCGGATGAGGTATACATGTCTCAACCACCGGAGTTTATCGATAAGGATCGGCCGGTTTTTGTGTGCAAACTATGGAAGGCGATCTATGGTTTAAAATAGGCTCCTCGTTCTTGGTACTCGGAGCTTCGCACCTTCCTTCTGGCTCGTGATTTTGTCAACTCCATGGTCGATGCTTCCTTGTTCATTCTACGGGACCCTGACTTTTGTCTCTTAGTTCTGGTTTATTTGGATGAACTTATTGTCACGGGCATTTGCTCTTCCCGGATTCGGGAATCTCACCTACTACTTCCTTGGAGTTGAAGCAACACGATCGGACAAGGGTCTTCTCCTTAGCCAAAGGAAATACATTTTGGATCTTCTTCATCGTACTCAGATGTTTGATGCCAAGAATATATCTACACCTATGGCTTCAACGTCTCGGCTTACTCTTGGGCTCTGTTCTCCTCTCTCGAATCCATTAGAATTTCGGATGGTGGTTGGTAGTTTGCAGTACATATCTCTCACACGACCCGATATTAGCTTTGTAGTGAACAAGCTCTCGCACTTCATGCATGCCCCCAGCGATGTACACTGGATTGCGGCCAAGCGAGTTCTTCGTTATCTTGTAGGATCTCGGCACACTAGCATTTTTCTCTCGACCATCAACTCTCCCTCGTTACATGCCTTCAGTGATGCTGATTGGGCGGGTGATCTGGGTGACTTCAAATCTACCAGAGCCTTTGTAGTATACTTTAGGAAACATCCTATCTCATGGTCGTCTAAAAGGGCGACTGATTGCGTCGTCGCCACCCGCAAATGGAGCGGTTGCGATTTCTGGCGATTGCGGGCGATTGAAAAACTGATTGGTTGAACCACAATCACCTGCACCCGCAACCAAACTTGTGTTTTCTAATCGCAACTCCCAACTTGCGTTTTATTAGCGATTTCCGGCATTTTGAAAAAAACTAAAATATCCTTATTAAAAAATATATAAAATACTATATATATATATATATATATATATATTAGTGATGATTTTATTTATTGTTATGATTTGATATTATTTTCTAGTATTATATTTTAATAAAAAATACAATAGTATAATTTTTAAGTTTAATAATGATTATTTTTAATAATTTTTATAATAAAATTATTTTTTTACTTAAAAATAAATTAAATTGATAATAATTCTATTTTAAATTTATTACTAAATAATTTTTATCAAATGATATTAAAAATTTAATTAAAACTATTATAAAAAAAATTATTTTAAAATAATATTTTTTTCATAATTTATATCAAACGCAACCGCAACCACAACGAACCATTCAATTCCAACCGCACCCACCCGCAATCGCTGCCAACAACAACTTATCAACCATTCAGTACTAATCGTTCATAATCGCTATCAAATGCTTTGAAAACGTCACCACCCGCAACCGCAACCGCTGCGGTACAACCAGTCGAACCCTAAGAATTTCCAGGTCATTATAGTCCTCCAGTTACGCAGGACGTTTGACGTAATCAAAGGGCTAGCTTCTCTTCTCATGGAGCTTGGTTTCTCGCTCCTATCACCTCCAACCATCTACTGTGATAATATTGGTGCTACTTATCCTAGTGTCAATCTTGTTTTTCATTCTCGGATGAAACATCTAGCATTGGATTACTTACTCGTTCGTGGTCAAGTGGAAGTGGGTGACCTTCCACTACAACAAAAATGGCCATTTCCAACGGATAAATCCATTGAAAAAACGTCATCGGAATTTTGGTTCCGTTGGAAGTCCATGGCAATTTTCGACGGAATTACAACGGACATATCCGTTGGAAATTGCCAACGGATTTCCAACGGCCACATCCGTGGCACATTTTCAACGGATTATCAACGGTATCCCGTTACTAAATTGCAACGGATATCCATTGGAATTTTTCGTTAGAAAAATACTACACATGTTCCAACGACGATAGCCACAGAAATCCGTTGAAAATGTCGTTAGAATCATCGTCGAAATTTTACAATGATTGTTTCAACGGATATCCGTTGGAAACAGAGTAACGAATATCCATTGGAATCTTACGTTGGAATTTTGTAACGCTATTTGTAACAGATTGTCGTTGGAATCACATTGATATTCCAATGGATATCCGTTGGAAATACCGTTGGAATCGCAAAAAAAAATAATAATAATAATAAAAAATAAATATTTTAAAAATAAAATAAATATATTAATTTATTATATATTAATTAATACAATAAATATATTTAAATATATATAAAAATATAATATAAAATAAATCAAATTAAAATTAAAATATTAAAACAAAGATAAATATGGTTCAAATATTACAAAATAAAACTAAAATTAATCGACACTACGGATTTCTTCGTCGTCGTGGTTTCAACGTCCGAACTTGGTGGCGTGTTGTGAACTGGGCGATCACCTCGCATAAGCTCGACAATTTGTTCGAGATTACTCACTTGTTGCCTCGTCGCCGCAAGTTGTTGTTCGAACGTCTCGATTCGTCGTTGTTGTTTGAGATCACTCTGCATGTCGGGAGGAATTGCAACACCAAAATCATCGAACAAATCTTTCTGCAATCCGCCCAATCCGTAGATAAGGCCATTATTTGGAGAGACCGACTAACAAATATATAAAATATTTTAAATAAATTAAAAATAAATACTAAAATTTAATTTTACAAAAAAATATTTTTTAAATTTTTACCTCCACATAACCACGATCTTGCTTAGCCGGAGAGAGACCTGATGAAGAACCCGCTGATTCGCCAATATTTTAAGAGAGTTGGGTAAGTTTTTCGATCATCGTACTGACAACGCGTTCAGCACGGAGATCGACATACGTTCCATCGGACTTCTTGTGTGTTCGAGTGACCAACTCTATAATTGACGGCGATCTTCCCATTTCTTTGTCCTAATATATAGTTATTAAAAACTTATCAATATGATAAAAAATAAAGTTATAAAAATAAAATAATTTTAAAATGATACCATCTCTTTTCACCGTTTCTTGAATGATTTAACACCGGAGGTGTAACGATGAGGAGTATCACCCTCAACGTTTTGGGCTAGACAACTTTGTTTCGCCTTCGTATTCTTGTTCTTGAAATGTTCTGAATTCCAATGTGAGATAAGTTGTTAGTACAGATCATTTGTTGCCCAATCTGGTGCCAATCCATGTAGTTGATGGCGACGCTTGACATTGTTCATCATTTGTTTCAACTGTTGCATATCGAGCTGGTTGAACTCTTTATAAACTTTATCGGTGTACTTTTTTTCACCGAAAAGATTGCTTTATAAAAAAACTAAGTATTAATAATTTTTTATATTTATTTGAAATTAATTTAAAAAATATAAAAAAAAAAACTTACAATAAACGAGTGCCACCAAGCACGTTTCAGGTATTCTGGTACCACCGTCCAACAGTAGTAGAGTTGAGAAAAATTAGACGTTATTATTGACGTAAATGTTTTCCTCAACTCTTTATCGTTAACTCCAAACCTAAAAATTACGTTTTTTTATTAATAATAATTAATTAGAATAATAATTTAAATAACTTAAAATAAAAATTACCATAATGCTCCTTCAAGTTTTGGGTCAACGAGTGGAATTGTGCGAGTGTCGAAGGAGATAAAATCTCCTTTACTTCTTCCAGAGTGCATCCGACGGATCGGGAAGACGAGACGGTGGCGGCGGTGCTCCAAATGAACCAACCAATAATCCACCGTGAAATGAAGAATGCCTACGAACGAATTAAAGAAGGATTCCAGGTCCCGGTCCGCCGGACCAAGCTTAGTTCGAGGCCTTTGGACCGCCTGATTTAGAGTCTTGGTCCGGCTGACCAAGTTTTGGTCAGCTCCGGACCAAGTCTCTTCTTCAGCTTCTTGGTCCGACGCTCATCTGCCCTTGGTCCGTCTAATCCAGCATCTGGTCCGGAGCTGACCAACTCTTGGTCAACCGGACAGACCTGGACAGATGACCGTAGGCTGAGTTCGGGCTTCCTAGACTGACCAAAGTGGTCCGGGGCTGGCCAAACTTGTTCAGCTCTGGCAACACATTGAAAAACCTTTTTCATGCTCGTTTCGGTCAAATCTCATTTCCATTCTCCGGATTCTTCACGTATAAGTCCATCCCTAGTGGTGTGTGACCCTGTAGGCCCATTCTAAGTTGTAGTGGCTTCGGGAACCTTTTCCGAATCACAAGTCATGGTTAGCCTCTAGCAAGACGTCATGACCACCTACCAAGAATTGAGTTAGAGGTGATCTAACTATGGCATTAACAACTCAATTCTGACCCTTTGTCTCACGATATCATCTGTTGAATAAGGGCATGGTTAGAGCCACCCTTCAAGTTCAACCGCTTTCTCGTATTGGCAAATCGACTAATAAAATAGATGCAACTTCATCTATAGCGTGACCACGCATTTTTCACAGTCCGATTTCCACGAGAGGCCCAACTACATCTCTCCTGTTAAGGAGATGACAAGTCCCGGTTGCATGTCTACTATCTCCATATGATTCATGAACATATCTAAGCAACGCCATTATAATCATTCGGTTAAAGACGACGTTTGACGCAGTCAAGACACGTCACTCCTCATATCAGATATATATTCTAGACATCTCAGGTCTGAGGATCTAAGAACGAGCCGTTGTATGAGATTCAAGTCATGACTCTGTCCATGTGACAATCTCATGCGGGTCATCCAGTCACTCGTTCCTAACAAGTACCCATGATTGTGATATGCATCCAATGCATCGATCACACCTCATGCTAGTCTTAATTCATCATTGTTTCCACAATGATAACTGACCAGGGAGTTTAGAATCATTCTCTAATGATTCAAGGATATTTACCGAAATATAACAAACATGTCAATCATATAACGGGAAAAGTAATGCATTCATAAACCAATGAATCAATACATAGTCAAAATGTCATATCCAGGATCATCCTAGAGCATTACAACCAACAGTGACTTCTCTCCCTCTTCTCCTTATCTTGTTCTTCTCAAACCCTATTTTAAGAGCAGATGGTGAATCGGTTCGACAGAGAGAGGGAGAGAGAGAGAATCGTTCGCGATTTTTGGGGTTAAAATTCTGAAACCATAACATTAAAATCTCTTCTGAACCGATATTTTATTAAACCGGTTCGGTCCGATATATGTTAACTAATCGATTTTTATTTTGCAATTTTTCATTCTGACGTGTCAGCTTACGTGTTATCATGCGTGACAATAATCGGGCACTACGTCACGCGTTCCGTTATTGATTTTAATGCCGCTCGATCGGATATTTGGCAAAAATTCAAAATATCAGTATTAAACATGTTCATATTTACAAGTTAATGTTTTATTGGGAAGTCGAAAAAATTCAGTATTTATCTGTCAGCTATTTCCAAATTTAGTAATTTTTTTGGGATTTTTCCTTCTTTAAATAATTATTTAAATATGCTACTAGTCTGTAGAAATATTTATAGTTTAATATATCGTATTATTGATGAAATATTAAATCAATATCGGTGATATGTTGTTTTATAATAATTAAGTGTCGATGTATAAAAAAGTTTTGTCTATATAAAAGGTTACATAATTATAAATTCGTAATGAGTTGGTCCCTCCTACCTGTTTAGTTAACACTAAATAAGATTATTTACATCAAATTTATCAAGATTTAATATGTAGAAACAACATAGGACTTCTAAAGTTGAACACCAATGCAAATTGAATTCATACCACAATAAACTTATGATATATATATATATATATGGCCATGTAATAAAACGAAAAATTATGTATTTGTATTGATAATACTCAAATATATTGTTTGTTGAAGATTCCGAGCATTCTTTCTAGATGGTTAATAGAATTATCTTGTTGAATCATTTTTTTTACTCATCTTTTTTTATTCATTTGTGTGTGTGTATATATATATATTGTCACATTCACTCATCTTATATAAGATGTAGCTTTCCAATTTTCGACATATGATTCGAATTATTCCTCCCGCATTACGAACAATAAATATTAAATTTAAACAAAAAAACAATAAATATTAAACATTGCTATAAATACAAGAAATACAATCACTTGACAAATACAAATAAAATTATTACACAATACTGTCCATTGTCCAAGATATAGTCAATGGTCATTTAAAGTGGGTCGTTGGATGGATCCCCCACTATATTCAATTTTTTTTAAAAAAAACTTCTTTACTTTTTTAAAAAAAAATAAAATTCTATAAAAGGAGCCTCTCTCTTGTGCTCTTCTTCCACACTCCCCCACTACCACCCGCAAGGAAATTACTCTTTTACCCCCTGAGTTTCCACCTTTTTTCAGCCCTAATGCCGAAGGGAAGAGGCAGTGCAAGTCCATCGGCCGCCGC
>NW_010966246.1:33488-39558 GCF_000463585.1 Tarenaya hassleriana
TGTTGGTCGTGGTGGTGAGTCTGATCCTTCAGACTGAGCAAGCGTCCGCCGCCGTCTACACCGTCGGCGACTCCGGTGGCTGGACGTTTAACGTCGTCGGTTGGCCCAGGGGCAAACGCTTCAGGGCCGGGGACGTTCTTGGTAATTAAGAGTCCGTTCCCTTGATATATATATATATATATATATATAGTCAGTAATTATATACCTATAATGCATTATGCTTAGGTTTTGAAACCATATGAGGTGTCTATGTGAGTTTCGTTATGTGCGAACTCATTTAAAAAAAAAAAGAATAATTATATCCAATATGCTCCAATGTCTGGTTTCCTTTGTAATTGCATTTAATAAGTGGTTTAAACCGGTTATGGTTTCGGGTCTTGACCAGAGTGGAAAAAACCCGGTTCGGTAAAATCTTCTTCAAAAAGATCTATCAAACTGAACCGAACGAAACCAAACACACACAACTTGTGTCAGAAATCGAACCCAAACAAAAATGTGGTTCGGTTTCAACTCGTAACAATTTTTTCGAAACGACACACAAGAATCCGGAACCAAGCCGGTTTAAACCGGACCAAAAACCATGGCCGATCCAAATCCAGACCAAAACCGAATTAAATCGGACTAAAAACCAATTTCTCAAACTGAGGGGAGGTCATATCACACATGCATCTAAGTAATTATTTCCGAATGGAAATTAACTTTGCTTGTAGTGCATTTTATTTCTATTTTATTTCTGGTTAACGCAGTATTCAAGTACGGTCCAACGCTGCATAACGTGGTGGCGGTGGACAGAAGAGGATACAGTAGCTGCAGAGCGCCGGCAGGTGCAAAAACGTACAGATCAGGCAACGACCGTATAACGTTAAAGAAAGGGCTTAACTTCTTCATATGCAGTTTCCCCGGTCACTGTGAATCTGGCATGAAAATTGCGGTCAACGCCGCATAATTAACCATACAATATGCTAATGATATATATATATATATATATAATAAAACTTGTAAGGTGATAATTAAGCAGAGTATGTGATCTGAATGTGTGCGGTTGATGGTTGTGTTTTGTATTTTCCAAGCAATGAACCTTATGTAATAAAAATGCTATCTATTTATAAAAAATGCTATCTCGATCGAGATGGATATCTTTTTTTTTTTAAATCACTTTTTGGGTTTTTCCTCAACCACTACGGATTTCTTCGTCGTCGTGGTTTCAACGTCCGAACTTGGTGGCGTGTTGTGAACTGGGCGATCACCTTAACCGAATAACTAAACCAATCTAAATCAAATTTTATATAAAAATGGATCCGAGAATTAATTAAGATCTAAATCAAGCTTACTTAAATCGATCTAAACAAGGATAATAAAATCTAAATTTTATATAAAAATCAAATAGTTATGTTTTTTTAAAAGTGAAAAAATAGAATGCAAACTGAAACAAATAAATTAGAAATAATCGAAAAACAAAAAATTAAAATCTAACCGTACCCAATCGAAAAAACAAAAAGTTAAAAATCGAATGGTTATGATTTTTTTACAATCGGAATAATCGATTACGAATCTAATCCAATCAAAAACCGAAATGGCCAAGTTTTAGCGTTAACCGGAAGAGAAATTTAGATCTGGTTAGCACACTTCGGTGTGGGATTTGATCAAATTGTCTGTCATCCTACAAGGATCCAATGGTCATGAAGAATCCATCAAGGACATTAATTCCATGCATCTTACCGTACCCTATAATTCTCTGTAGAATCCAGAAGTCAGTCGGTGAAGTGTAAAGGCATCGCTCGATTCGTTCCCACGTTAAAATACGAAGAAACCCCCTCGAGCTTTCTTCGGATCTCTGCGACCTCTCCGTTTTCTTCTCCGGTCTTTATCCTTTTGGATCACTCTCTTCGCAGATTTCCACGGGCTTAAGCTTCGCGTAGATTCCGCTGGTAAACTTAATAATGTATTTGTCGAGGATCTTTGATCGTTCATGTTGATTGTTTCTGCAAGTTTTGAGGTTTTCGTTGACGGTTTCGATCTGGGCTTGGAAAATTTGATTCCCTTTTCCATTTTTCTCCAGGTTTTTTGTGTTTTCGTGAAAGGGGTTGGTGCGTATCGATGGGTTCTTCGTCGGGTCAACCCGAATTCGATTACTTGTTTAAGATTTTGTTGATTGGAGACTCCGGTGTTGGGAAGAGCTCTCTGTTATTGAGTTTCACGTCCAATACTTTCGATGATCTTTCTCCCACCATTGGTAAGTTTGAAGCTCGGGGTTTCTGATGATTAGCGCTGTGATTCGTTGCGTTTTGAATTTGGTTTTATCTGGATGCGTTTAGGTGTGGATTTCAAGGTGAAGTATCTTACAGTTGAGGGAAAGAAATTGAAGCTTGCAATTTGGGACACGGGTAAGAGATCTAATCTGGCTGTCTTTGGTGTTGACGTTACTTGAGAATTGTCGTGTTAGAATCCCAGGAGATGTTCTAATCATTGTGTTCTGGTATATGAAATCGTGCAATTGAAATGCATGCCAATGAGATATCTTTGATTGATTGGTTGTTCGGATTTCCGGGCAATGTTCTGTCTGCTGTGAGAATAAACATAGAGATCTAAAGGTTCTTTTTATTGTGAGAATAAACTCAGAGATTTAAATGGTGAAAAAGTATATAGCAATCACTGAATTACTCATTGAAGAATACATAAAATGCGAAATGTAACACATTCTTGACGTGTTCTTTGTTCATGAATTGCTCGCTTTTCCTCTGCTCGTAGCAGAATGCTTTCTATTGGCCACTCTCTCCTCTTGTGATGAGAGCTTACGGTCATATGTGTAGGAAGCTTCAGAAATAGCATACAGTATTTGGGTCATTCTTGAATTTTCGTTGTGTTTTTGTTGGATTTAATTGAGTTCTGTGTGTTTCTCGTCACTCAGCTGGGCAAGAGAGGTTCAGGACACTAACAAGTTCCTACTACAGAGGAGCTCAGGGTATAATAATGGGTATGCTTGCTTCTTTATTAGCCTTTTCACATTCGTTCATGCATTTGCCTGTCTTATTGGGTGCTTAATATTTACTCGATCTACTCTTTTTATCCTTAAATTCTGGGTTTTATATATGTAACTGTGTGACATTCTTGAAATCCTTAGTATACGATGTAACAAGGCGAGAGACATTCACGAATCTATCGGACATATGGGCTAAGGAAATTGAACTCTACTCAACCAATCAGGATTGCATCAAGATGCTTGTTGGAAACAAAGTTGATAAGGTATATATACATATATATATATATATATTCACGTTATCCTCCATGTCTTGTTTCAATAATCCTTTAACTCTTAACTCCGCCATTGCAAAACTTCAATCATTATTATTTTTTTCCTGTTTCATCACTGGTTTTTTGGCCTGCCTTCATGTTAATGATGCTGGATTCTGGAATGATCTTATTTCCAGGAGAGTGAAAGAGTTGTCTCCAAGAAAGAGGGCATAGACTTTGCTCGGGAGTGTGGATGTCTCTTTCTAGAGTGTAGTGCAAAGACTAAGGTCAATGTGGAGCAATGTTTCGAGGAGCTCGTTCTTAAGGTATTCCAAATCCTATCAACTTTTCCTCCTTTAGCTTCTTGAAGGCTCATTCGTCATATCCATGTGCTCGGTTACCGTCAATAGTCCTGCAGCTCCTATCTATAATTCGACCGGTTTGTGCATATCTTAACACAACGTCTTCCCATAGAAACGAAAAGGGGTTTGGATGCAAACCACACCACTTGAAATGGGATGGCATTTGACTGGGTAACTTAGGGTTATGAACTTCACATGTTGAAAACTCTGTCTAGGGTCTAAATCTTGACTCTAAAACATGGTTTTGTATCTCATAAAGAAACCGTGATGCCGAAAGTCTCTGGCTTTACTTGGTCAGAAGCTTGATGAACGGCAAACCCTCATTCCAAACCCGCTCACCATGGCAATCTTATCGAGAAAGCTGCAAGCTTTTTTTTTTTACTAGAGGACGTCGTGTCATAAACCCGCTTATTGTGACCTCTGGAAACATCTATGCAGATTCTGGAAACGCCAAGTCTAATGGCGGAAGGTTCTTCAGGAGTGAAGAAGAACATCTTCAAGCAAAACCCTGCACAGACCAGTGCCTCGTCAAGTGGCTACTGCTGCTCCTCTTAGGCCTCTGTCCTTTTAATACACAAACACACTTCTCATTGTCTTTGTTCTCAGTGTTGTCCCTTTGTGCCTTGTGAAATTGCTGCTTCTTTGATGTAAATCTCAACACTAACTTTGGAAGTTTCTGATTTATCATCATTTTTATGTTTACCATTATCACTTTGAAACAGTGTTTCCTTTCCTCTAATCAAACCAAAGAATAGCTTCACAACGACCCATGTGTATACACATGCATGTTTCTAGGTCGCATTTTGATCTTCACATTATTATTTTTCTTCCTTGTCTCACTTTCTGGTCAGAAGAAATAATTTTATTTTTTGTAATAAACCAGGCGAAAAACCACTCCGAACTTGATGTCAGAAACCCGTGTCGTCCCATAGAAAATATGAAGAAAAAAAACCCTAAAAACCCAATACAAGAATGATCCAACAAAGCTTAAATAAGCTTTCACGTAATGCAATAATGCTCCTAACCTTGTCCGTTCTCGGCATCTTCAATCTCTCCTTCTCCTATGTCTATGTTATTACCGTCTTCCTTATTCTTCATCTTCTTCCCTTCAAGAAACTCCATGAGCGGGAAGATATTCTGGACTGGTTGCTAGGCCGATGGACATGCAAAACTCGGATATTGGGAGCCCAACTCACGTGGCAAACACTGTTGTATATTGTTTGGTTGGAAAGAAATTCTAGACTACGTACGGGGTGCTCCAAGAATTTGTCTACCATCCGTAGAGATATTAATCGTTGTTTTCGAAACAAGATGGCGGCCATTCGATTTTCACACCATCAGTTGGCTAGCTCCTTGCTCCAAATTTGGTTCTCCACTCCTTGACCGTTGCTCCAAACTTCTTTTTCATTGTTCACTTACTCGCTCACATCCTCCTTTGCTTTGCTAAACATGTTACTCAGTTAGAGTACCCCTTGTAAGCCTTCTAGGTTACATAACTATACTTTTGTAGGTTGGTTAAACTCTTGTAGTACTTGATTATTATATATCAATACAAATACACCTTTTAACAAAAAAAGAAACTCCACGAGCTTTCTTAGAGCAATCTCCGGTTTCTTACTGCCCATCAGCTGTTGCGTCACCTCGGCCGGAGTCGTATTCACATCGACGAGAAGCTTCTCGATGGGTTCGAACAGTTCGTGTCCGTCTGTTTTGAGGTACAGAGCCGCGAGTTTCCTGAACACGAACGGAGTGCAATAAATCCATGAGAATGTGAACGTCCATTCTTCCAGGCCGTAACAGTGCTGGATCGAGTTTGTCTTTGTGGTTCGTTGTGAAGATTATGATACGTTCTTCTCCACAGCTCGACCATAACCCGTCTATGAAGTTTAGCAGACCGGACAATGTAACCTGCCAAAGGATCACCAAACCGTTTAAGATAACTGAGAAAACACATGCGTGTCTTTCTGATTTTCCTTTCCGGTGTATTTCTATGGTCCGTTTTCGGTTTTCAGACCCAGATCAAACCGGAAAAGACTCTTCAGTTTTAGTCCACAATTTGGGATTGCCAGAACCAGATCAAAACCGAAACCGGTGAATAGCCGAAACCGAATTCAGCCCATAAACTGGATGGAACCAGAAACCAAACTGGCTCAGAACGACCAAAGACAGACGTCACTTACCCCAGTGTCTTTCTTGGGCTTCCTCCGGCGATCTTTACTGTCATCCTCCTCCGGATTCATGCTTTCCCGCTTGCTCGAAAGGTCGGTGTTACAATCAATATCTTCAATGAGCAAAATAGATCTGCTCCTTGTTGATGTAAGGATCTCCCTCAACTCAACATCACCCTTAACGCTCTGAACCTGCAGATCATAGATATGATACTTCATATGATTAGCAATGGCGGCTACAAGGGAAGATTTTCCCGTCCCTGGTGGCCCGTAGAGGAGATAACCCCGTTTCCATGAGGACCGACGCTC
>NW_010966246.1:39774-59629 GCF_000463585.1 Tarenaya hassleriana
ACGCTCTTGAAGAAGTCTTTTCCACGGGAAAACGCATGGAGATCTTCCAAGAGGAGGTTCTTGATGTGGGTTTCAATGGCGAGAGTGTGGAAGGTCGTGTGGTGTTCGAAAATGGCGGCTTCCCATTTGGACCGGTCTTGGTTGTAAGTGTAGATCTTGAGATTCTCTCGTTTAGTCATGATGTCCCTTGCTAGTTTCGCCAAGTGAGGTAAGTACTCGTTCATGATCTTGTCGCGGTACTCTTTCTTACACGTTAGATGAAAGTACCAGTCATATATTGGAAGAACACATCAGTTGCTCACCTTCGTTTTCTGTCATTTTCTCACACTTTCCTTTTAACCAAACAAGTTTCTCGGCCGCAAATCTCAAAACCCAAGCACCAAAAACTTAAACGATCGTTTGTTGGGTCTTAAAGAGACGAGCTTTGGAAAGAAAAAGAAAAGCCGGTTTTTAATTATGTGAAGGAACAATATTTGTTCTCTGACATTTTCTCTCATTTTCCATCCATCCAGTCGAGTTTTTCTTGCCATTTTCTCATAGTTTCCATCCAACCAAACAAGTTCTCAATCTCAAATCTCAAAACCCAAACATTCAGGTTTCAACTTTCGAGGGCGTACCTTTTCTCGGGGAGGAATTTCTTGCTCTCCACCGAATGCAGAGTCCATTCCAGTCGAATCCCTTCGAACTTGTCCACGATCTTGGTGTCGACGGGTATTCCGAGCTTCGGAGGAGAAGCCGGATTCTTAAGATAGCTTGAACCTACCAGAAGTTTTCCCGTAGAAAGTCCGGCGAAACGCGTCGGCAAGTAAACTTCCGCCACACGGAAAGTCTGGTTCTCGACGAACTCCCACCTCTGCTCGATTACGAAAGTGAAATTCGACTGGAAATACGAGGAGAAGACATCCATGAGCTTCGTCGCGATGTATTCTCTGATTCTCTTGGGGACGATCTCGTTCAAGATCGTTCGGAGAAGCATCGTAATGGCGGTGAAAGACGAGTACAGAGAGAAGATTGAAGACACCGAAGGAACTTGGTTGTATAAAGATGCCATCTTGTTTTTTCCTCCTTTTTTCACCTTTTTTTTTTCTGTAATAAAATGAATGCGTTTCGACGAAGACGAAGATGAAGAGTTTAGGGAAACAGAGTGAATCTATATATAAGCCAGAAAATTTCACTTTCTCGGGAAAATGAGGCGAGTGTGAGGAACCTACTCGCGTGGATGAAAATGAGAATTTTGTTGTCTGACAAAATTCGCTGAGTCCGTAACCGCTAGAGAGAATGCATTCCTGGGCCGTCAAGATCGTACAAACGACGCGTCCGTGTACAGTAGTCATTTCGATTTTCGGTTCGGTTATTTCGGTTACAAAGAAATCATACCCAAACGGTTATACAAAGAAATCATATATATATATAAAATCAAAAGCAAAATGGAGTCTTGGGCCGCCAAATCTCTTTCATTTGCGGCTAGACTACAACTGCTAAGCTCGGTGATCTCGGGAATAATAAGCTATTGGTGCAATGCTTTTGTACTCCCTAAACGCACCATAAAGCAAATCAACTCTATATGTTCTGCTTTCTTTGCGGAAAGGAAAGGCCGAGCCTTCTAGAGGAGCTCGAGTCGCATGGGATAAGGCTACTGCTCCGAGAAATAAGGAATGTGTATCAATGGAATGATATTGCAGCCCTTAAACTAATCTGGAGCTTATTTTTCAGAGCCGGTTCATTTAGACCTTTCGTGATTCAGGAGCAATGATTAGAGAGATCAATAAGGTTTTTTTATTCTGAATCAGGAATGTAGTTTCAAACCGATCCAAATCGAATCGAACCGAATAGTATTCGATTTTAATTTGATATATTTTTATAGAATTGAATAGACCATTCCTGAAATCGAACCGAACCCGACAAATACCAAAGCAAAATCTGAATTATCCATCAATATATGTATAAATATTATATAACAATATCATTCCGAACCGAACCGACACCAAAAGGGGAGTGAATTGAACCGTTTAACATTCGATTTTAATTCGGTACAATTTTTATTAAAAAAAACGATCTCCGAACCGCTTAAATTGCGAGGAAAAAATCGAAATGTCCAACGCTAGTAGGAAATGTTGTATAACTATTTTTTTATTTTTTTTTTTGTTAAAGGTTGTTTGTATATTCATAACTTTGGTGATTGTCTTACAAAATACCACTATAGTTGTAGTCAGATTCAATGGAAGGATTCCAGAAAAAGCAATCAGAATTCTCCAAGAGGTCATACAATCTTTCGTCGGGTTACGGTTGTGGATGAATAGCCATGCGGTAGAGGAGTGTTTTGTTGTATTCATTTAACACCATACCACCCTATTCCACGGTACCATTTGGTTGTCCCTGTATTGTACATGTGCCGCCAGATCTGCTTGGAGATGAAACGTTGCGAGGTTTGATCCTCCACTCTCCAAACTGGTTTGTCTTGTGCATTGAAGAGTGACTTTCCTGCCAGAAAAATGGTTAAGTTCAAACAGGGCCAGATCTTGATGGCGATACCTCCCAAGCCCCTGCTCAACTTTAGCATTTTTCGGTATCCCGAGGAGTCGTGGTGTCGAGTGCCCCAGATAGTCAATTAGTCTTCCGAATGGCGTCCATATGTAAAACCGTCTCCTATCGAATGGGTGAGGAATTGTTGCGCCTTCTCTCTTTGTTTCAGTAGTTTTCTGAAGCTCCATGAGTGAATAGCTTTCGGTTTTATCGTCCAAAGGCGGTCTCTTTTCATGTATTTTTTTTATCCAAACCAAATCGACCCGCTTCTGAAGAATAGTGTCCATATATATTAGCTTTAGGACTCCAATCTCATTCCAAATCTGAATGTTCCTTAGCCTCAAACCTCCTTGTGTCTTTTACCGTAGCCACTTTATCCCATGATAGTCGTGCTCCACCTGTAGAGTCAGCTGATCCCTTCCATAGAAAGCCTGAGCATAAGGTATTAATCTTCCTAATGCAGCTTTTCGATAATACAAAAACAAGGAACCAAGACGATATAATTGCAACAGTAACTGAGTCCAGAAGTCAAATGCATCTCACCATCCAAGAGAGGGAGACAATCCGAAAGAGTTAGTCTCCTGGATGTGAGAGGAACTCCCGAGTACCTCAAAGGAAGATCAACCACTCTGATTTCTGAAAAGCGAGCCTCCAAGCTATGATGTTGCATTTGCGCTTGTTAACCGATAAGCCCGAAAGTTTCTGAAATCTCTGCAAGATAGCTAGGATCCCTCGTATAGAACTTGTCTCACCTTTTGAAAAAAATTAGAAGATCATCCGCAAAGCATAAACGTGTAGTCTTGGTTTTTTTGCATCCCGATGATAACCGAATTCTCCCTTTTATGCACCTTCTGATAGCACCAAAGACAAAATGTTCATGCAAATAACAAAATGATATTGAGATAAGGGACATCCTTATTTTAATCCATGTCTCCCATTGAAGTATAGGAAGATATTATTATTAGAATATTATCATTGATATGATTATGATTTACCCTAAATATTATGTCTAGAATATTCTATTGTATTTTGCTATATATTATGATGTATTCTTCCCATTATCAATAATAGAAAAACATTTTCCCTATTATGAAATAGCCGTACATGCCATTGAGAAGATCGGTGTTGTAATGCAGGTTTCAATCAAGGACTGTAAGTGGCTGTCAATCTGATAGAAACCCACTAGGATTTCTATCGGAAAGTTACCGCTGCTTAGGGAGACCGATAAATCCCGAAGGTTTCGAGGTTGCCTTCTCCTCCACTATTTTGATCAATCTTCTGATGATTCATTCAAAATCCAAAGTACTTTCTTGTATACAGACTCCATACGGTAGCTAATGCCAAATAAGGTTTTAGTCACAAATTACCAAAATACCCTTACTGACTCAAACTCGTTAAACCAATTCTAATTTCCCTAAACCAATGAATTCCATCAACACTCCCCTCTCGAAATTCACCTTGTCTTCAAGGTGAAAGTCCAGAAACTCTTCTCAATTATCTCCACAAATTCCACTATCCACTCGAACTCCTGAGTTAACCCGAGAATGGGTTGCAGCATTGCTCTAATCCTTGTCTCAACCGCCACCTTAAGCTTTTCGATCAAAAGGTTGACTACTACAGCCTTTTTTGCAGTTTCCAGATCCTTTAAGAAGGTTGCTCTAGCTTGTTGAACTGAATTTGCATTTCCTCTGATACTGATTGCAATTCTGCATTCTCTTGTGTTTTAATTTCTGCCATGTCAGCCCTCATGTGTTTCCTTAGCTGTAATCTCCATGTGAGCTCTTCCACTTGCTTCTCAAACTTATTTTTCGCAGCGTGGAGGGCTCCTATCTCCCTTGCAGCCATTTTAAGATTCCACAGCTCTCTACGAGCTAACCTTTTCCTCTCTGTACATTCTGTCACATTTGAAGCTTTCTTCACCCTCTTGTAAGTACTTGAGCCAATAATCTACAGCAACGGCTCTGACCTTGATTGTCACCTTGGTCTGCCTTCTGAAACGTAATTCATCACACGCCACCACACCACGCCCACCTGAATGAACAGAAATGACAACAAAATATTCTTCTCCACAAGTCTTCCGAGCATCAAAGTCAGCCATCCGCCTATCCCTGAGGAAATATTTCGTCTTACCAACTCGGTAACTTTGGAGTCCAATGTTCTCCAGAAGCTTCTTCCAGGATATTATCATATCAAAACTTTTTTCTAACCCTTTAGGAGCAAGAATACAAACTCCATCAAGGAATTCACAACAATGTTTTCTAGTGGAATATTCAGCACATCTAACCCTGATTGTCTCCATCACATCCCCACAACGTAGCGATTGTTGGTTAAATTTCAAACCTTGAAATCTCACATTCCGCAGTCCTTTCAGATCTTGTGGGGAATGCAAATACAACTGGATGGATGAATATTCCAATACATAAGCTCCACGAACTCTCCTAGGTAACAACCCAGAAATGTGTTGGTCATGTTGTTCCTTTATCCGTGATTTGAAACAGGCTTCCTTGTTGTCAAAGTCGATCAGCCTTGGTGCCTTCAACTTCGTAGGAAGTGACATCTCCGGTAAGGTAGGATTTTGCCTCACAAATGCCTTCAGAAGACGTCTATGCTTCTTAGAACCAACAAACTTTTTTTGGGAATCCAAAATAGACTTGTTAGGATTCACAAAAGATGAGACATGGACAAATTCCTTAACTTTCCCAGCTGTGAAATAAATTTTATCTAATAGTCCCAACAATAGTTCAAGCCTCTCTCTTGTCGGACTAGGATAACGCCTCAACAGTGACCAGAACGGAAAAAACGGTTTTGTTGGTTGTTCCTTTATAGATGACACATTCTCCTGTACCAAAGCCAAAATAACAATTCGGACAAGTACATCTTCAATTCTGAGTCCTTTGGGAACAACATCTAAAATTGTTGGAGATTTCTCGTTAATTTCTTCCACAAGGTGCTTCAAGAAGAATCCTCCATATTCTTTTATTTCCTCATGTCTTCTGCTTAACGTGAAGAACAAATTCCTTTCGATCAAAGATGGCCCTTTGACCTTGGTTCAAACCCAATATCCTGACAGATCTACCTTTCCCTTCCATCAAAAGAGTTGGCTCGGAATTTTGACGGGTTCTTGGGTTGTAAGGCCTTCTACCAAACAAAATTTCTGGTTCAACTGCTTCTCCATAAGTCAGTTCAGCTTCATAATGTTCACCCTCGACATCAGAGCTCACATTTTCTAAGCCAGCAAGATTGTCTTCTTCAATGGTTACCATCTGTTTGTGACTTCTCTGCCTCTTTCCAAGAGGAGTTCCTTTGTTTCGTGCACCTCATATTTATCTCTTGACATTTCTTCCCAATAACATGTTCTACCCAAATGGCCTATCGAAGTTCTACTGTCCGCAACCATGGTATGTCTATCTTCTTGTTCCGTATCCCCGCTTTCGTTCATATACTCAAAATTTGCCACATTGAATGCCTTAAAGAATCCATTTTCCTCTTCGTCAACCATGGGAGTCTCCTCCGCATATACATGATCACGGTCAAGCAATTTGTCTACAGCGGCATCACCGTAGTGAATTCTCCTAGACTTTCGTACTTTGTCATTCTCATCCACAACAAGCTCCTCTGAATCATACCTGATGATGTCATCTACATCCTTTTGACTAACGTTTTGTGTGTTAAGCTTCACGGCAGCAAGGAGCTCCAAAACCGTTTTCTTCTTAGTCATTTGGATCATCCTTTCTTCAATGGTACCTTGGGTAATGTACCTAGAGATCATCATCTTATTTGTTTGACCAAGTAGAGGAACTCTAACCAGAACCTTGTCTAACCTTTGCACTTTTTCAGATAATTCTCCAAGTTGTTTGTAAGCTTCTTTTTTCTTCTTCTTCCTCTTGATCAATATGTCGCACACTTGGCGGTCATTACCTCTCTTCCCCTTGATGCTAGAATTTTTCTTCTGCGTTTTCATAGTCATTTTACCGAACATGTGGCGGTTTTTCCTCTCTTCACCCTCAGTTTTATGATTTTCCTTCTGAGTCATTTTGTCGAACACTTGGTAGGCTGTTTCACTCATCACCTTCTTAGTGCTACAATCAACTGGCAGATTCGATTGAGACAGATTACTTCCGACTCTAATCGAATCCAACAACACCGTTGACCCTTCTGAAAAGATATAATCACACGATTTTGCAAAAACTCAAAAACCCAAACTGATTCTATTTCTTTGATACGTGTCAAGTACACTTCAACGTTTCCAAGTAGCACTCGACTCACCCGGTCTTACTCCCCCTGAGTAAACCTCCCGTACCACAAGAAATTCTATCAGTTACAAACACTGTGTGTGCAGCGCACACCCGTGTCACCCTAGACAGCATCTAGGCCTACCAAACGGTTCGTCTGTAACTTAAGACTCCCCCTCAGTTACAACTCACGTTCACTCAGAATTCTCTCACCAGTGTTTCCCATACATGTTACGCTCACCAAGATTTCAGACTCTGCTCTCTCTCGTCAATAATCTCGCCAACCTTCAACAATGATGTCTTCAGTCCATATATGCCATCGTTTCTTGATTCTCTTCATAACTTCAGAATATGCATTTTTCCTTTTTCTTCATTGATATAAGTGTCTTCTTTCCTTTTGTTGCTTCTTTCCTTTTGTGCTTTCCAGATTCAGCTCCAGACTTCCATTTGTTGATTTGAACCTTCTAGATGCTGAATATGCTATTTCTTTGCTTTAACAATCTCCCCCTTTTTTGACTTTCTGCTTAGACACACTGAAACTCACAGAACACAAACGCAATTCATAGCAACTAGGATATAGCTATCCTTTAAGTTCAACAAGTCATGGAAAAGCAAGAACTAGCAAGAAAACAACAAGAACACAGCAGATTAGACATAAAGACAACCACATAAGATAAGTCGCTGATAATTAGGCAGACACCGACACAGAACAACTTCTCGAAGTTGGAAGTACTTCTCGAAGTTTGGAAGTTTCATTCACTCTGTTCCTTTTGATTCTCCTTCCTCCTCCTTTTCAGCTTCATCTGACACGTCATCCTCACCCATTATTCCTTTGCCTTTGTCTTTTGCACTTGTTGAGGGTGCTCCACCTTCACTTTCCCCCCCTGTGTGGGTAAGCAGAAATTCAAAACATTAGATATGAAATATTCAGAAACCATACCTGGGTGAGGAATACTATCTGACAATTACTCTGAAACTCCTCCCACAGAGCGTGTTGACGAGCACGAATTTGGCCTATGATTTTAGTGTTCTTCCTCTGTAGTTGTTCCACTTGAAGTAACTGCTTGTCATGTTTCATGAGGATAGTAAACGCCTTGCTATAGAGTTGTGTCCGACTCATCCTAGCCTGTTGTACTCTGGATTCAATGACCAATGGACGCTGAATTACTTCAGTGATCTCCGAATCAGCAAGAATCTCTGGACTTTGTCGAACAATGATGCTCTGGATGAGGCAAGGGTGAGGCAGCAAATAACGCATTCTCATGTCAGCAGCTCGAGATAGTATGTGACTGTATATGATGCGGCCAAGATTTACATCCTCTTTCCTCAACAGCTTGAATATCAGTAGTGCTAACTCATCTTGAATCACATCAGATCTTCGAGTCGGTAACCAATTGGTCTTTCCAATCAGTTGCATAACTCGACTTTCAAACTTGAGACATGTTATGGGAATCTTCCCATTCCTTTCTACCAGATACTCTCCAGTGAGTGCTACCTCCAAATCTTCAAGTGAAGTTCCTTCAGGTAAATCTTCAATCCTTGTAAGGCATTATCAGGTGTTCCCAGCAACCGATTGATAACTGTTGGAGAAAACTCAATAAATCTACCTCTCACATAGGCCTTGTGATGCAAGAAGTCTCCAGGGATGTCAGTACGTTGAGTGAGATTCGCATAAAACTCTCTGACAAGCATTTTACTAAATGCACATGCATAGGTCATCGTCCCCGTCAGTTGCCTTTCTTCAAACAGAGTCCAAATGCGATTTTTCCGAAAATCCATCACATTGACATTGCGTTCAGCAATTACATCTACTCCTTTAAACTTGTCAAACCTCTTCTTAGTTTCTACAGATAAGAATCTATCAGAAAGAGGTTTCACACTTGTTTCACTGGGTGTGACAGATGGTTCTGAAGGACCTTCATCACCCGTTCCTTTTCCTTTCCGAGATGTCTTCCTTTTCTGAGCGCTTCTTCCATGTGTTGAATTGCCTTTGCGCTTCCGAGTGACATTTCTTGCCTTAGCTTTCTGTTGCAAAACAATCAGGGGTCGATCAGAGTCATCAGAACTCACCGGGTGAGTCAGAGGTACCTCAGGTGCACGCGATTGCATTTCAGTTTCATCTTCCTTCTCCGCTACCCTGGGTATTTCTTCCAGTGCTTCAGTAATCGTTCGTTCACTCCCACCTTCTCTCTCCTGGACAACTTCACAGACAATTTCGTCGACCGTAACCTCCTTTGGATTCTCACCGTCTTTTGAATTCACCATTTCAGATGTGATTTGCGTTGGTTCTTCAGTTAAGTCCTTTCTCGGGGCTGTCTCTGTTTGCACTTCGTCTTCACCCAAGTTCTTCTCAGCGAGGTCTTGACTGTCGTTGTCTTTAGGTAAATCGGACACGACATGTTGTGTTGATTGGGACGAAACTCCTGAATCTTTTCTAGATTTTGAATTTTTCTTTGTTCTATGAAGTGGAGCCACATCAGAATCTGATTTCTCTTCTTCTCCAGGATTCCCTTTCTCATTCACCTTGCTCATATTAGGGGTGGGCACGGGTCGGGTACCCCCAATTTTTAGAAAATCCCGTCTCGTCTTCATCATTACGGGTTTTACAAAAACATTATCTCATTCTTGGCTTCATAAAATCCGGGTACTTGTAGCTCGGGTTTAATGAGATTCTCGATCTTGTACTCGCGGGTACCCGGATCTATACGACTTATAAAATTTTGAACTATGAAATGATAGATATACAAAGTACAAATGAGATATGTCAAAGTATAAAGAGAAAAAAAGTTTACGAAAAAGAGAGATGAGTAAAATTTTGAGAGAAAAATAATGGTTGATTCGGTTGCATAGAATAAGATTTGGAATGTTAGAATTTTTGTATAGAAAGGTTTAGAAGATAAAAAATGAACTAAAATAAAAGTATTTTAATAAATAATAAGAATAATTTAGACAAAAATATTATAAATATAAAGTATATTTTAGATTTTTAACAAATATATCGGGTACCCCCGGGTACCCCTTGTAAAATAATTGAACCCCCACTCGGACTCGCGGGTCAAAAATTTGGCTTTATTAATACTCGATCTCGTTATCGTTAATATTCGGGTACCCTTTATTCGGGTACTTGTTAAGCCAGGTACCTCTAAACCCCCGGGTTACGGGTTAAAACGCCCACCCCTAGCTCATATGTGTCTCACCTGTATCCACTTGCTCAGATTCCTCGACAATCTCAGGAAGTTGAGATTTACCTGGTTCGCTTGAAGTTTTGGCCGCGTTTCGAGCTGAGCGACGTTCCCCTTGTCTGTATGTCTTCCCCGATTTCTTGTTCGTCATGGTAGTGAATGAATTTAGAGGAAGAACTGTCGAAATCGAACCGCTAGAGAGAGAAAGAACAAAACTTGACAGGGTGTGAGGTAAGTGTGCGAGAAATTAGGGCATGGTCCATAAACCGCTCAATAAATGATGCAAAATTCAAAATAATTAGAAAATTTGATTATTTTTCAATTCCCGCTCAAAAACAATTTAGCATATTCACATCCCCAAATCCCCTCGATAATTCCAGGTTGCAGTTGAACATCTTGAAAACATCGGATAAATCATCAGCGAAATATGAAGTTGAATAATTAAGTCAAGAATACCTGTCGTGGAGACAATCAAGTCTAGAGAGTGAATCTTCTGGTCAGTTGCACCTCACACAATCTCAGGTGCTTTTCATTTTGTATACAGGTTCAATTAGGCACACTTTGCAGTATGCAAGTTCTGAACTTCTAGGACGTTGTATCAACAGATGTTTCCCACCATTTAGATCCAGACTATCTCTTCCTGAGATATACTCATGTAGATATACTTTTCAGTCATCCACAGCGGAGTAGTTTCAATCTCGAACACTTGTACTTCTTCTTTTTTTTTTCTTTTTTTTATTTTTTATTTTTTTTATTTTTATTTTTATTTTTATTATTGTTTGCCCTTAGACCATCGTATGAAAATCTGTCTCACAACTTAGACCCGAGTACTTTACTAGTTTACTCATGTCATGTCTATTTCGCACCAATTAATCTTGTATGACATGTTTATGTCTATGCACGACAGAGGAGTAACAGAACTTGTAATTTAGCCCCTATACTAGTGAAATGTACCTGAGACATAGTGAAGTGCTTTTGACCTTCAGCCACATCTCCTTGACTCGCTTATCTCCTGACCTGTACCTTTCCCTGCATATTCTTCGTAAGAAAAATGTGAAAGACATTTTTAAAGTTCCCCAACACCAAGGGATTTTTGCAAACCAACAAACCTGTTCATATCAAGGGGTTTAGTGAATATGTCAGCCAATTGTTTCTCAGTAGGAACATACTCAATCATCAAGATTTTCTTTTCAACTTGCTCCCTCAAAAAGTGATGACGAATTTCAATGTGTTTAGTTCGCGAGTGCTGCACAGGATTCTTAGAAATATTGATAGCACTCGTATTATCACAGTGAGCAGTAAAAGAGGATAAGTTGATACTGTAATCGGAGAGCATCTGCCGCATCTACAAGAGTTGAGTACAACAACTTCCCAAGGCAATGTACTCTGCTTCAGCTGTGGACAGTGATGTAGAGTTCTGCTTCTTGCTGTGCCACGCTACCATGTTATTTCCAAGGAAGAAACAACCTCCAGAAGTACTTCGCCGATCATCAACATGATCTCCCCATTCAGCATCACAAAACCCCACCAGTTCACAGCTTGAATCCCGTGTATAGTGCAACCCAAACTCCAATGTTCCCTTCACATATTTTATGATCCGCTTGACAGCTTGCAGATGTGACTTCTTCGGTTTAGCTTGATATCTTGCGCAGATTCCAACACTTAGGCACAAGTCAGGTCTACTCGCAGTAAGATAAAGTAGACTTCCAATCATTCCACGGTAGAGCTTTGTGTCTACATCCTCTCCATCTTCATCTCGGGTTAACTTCGTTGTTGTGGACATAGGAGTTTTTGCCGATTTGCTTCCATCCAGTTCAAATCTCTTGACCAAGTTTCGAGCATACTTACTTTGAGAGATGAACATTCCATCAGTTGTCTGTTTCACTTGCAATCCGAGAAAGAAATTTAATTCTCCAAACATGCTCATTTCGAACTCATCAGTCATCATCTTCACAAAGTTGTCAACTTTTTCCTGAGAGACAGATCCAAATACGATATCATCAACATACACTTGAACCACCATGAGCTTACCATCATCATTGTGAATGAACAAAGTCTTGTCCACTCCCCCTCTTTTGTATCCGTGCTCAACCAAAAAGGAAGTCAGCCGTTCATACCACGCACGAGGAGCTTGCTTAAGACCATATAGTGCTTTCTTCAAACGAAACACATGATCCGAAGAATGGGGATCTTCAAAACCAGTAGGTTGTTCGACGTACACTTCTTCCTAGAGTACTCCATTGAGAAAAACACTCTTGACATCCATCTGAAAAAGTTTGAAGTGCAAGCTACACGCAACTCCGAGGAGTAATCGAATGGATTCGAGACGAGCAACGGGTGCAAAAGTCTCATCAAAATCAACTCCCTCAATCTAAGTGTACCCCTGAGCAACTAAACGTGCTTTGTTGCGAACTATCTCCCCAAACTCGTTAGTCTTGTTTTTGAAAATCCACTTCGTGCCAATGACATTTGTATGGTGAGGACGGGGAACTAAATACCAGACATCATTGCGCACAAACTGTTCTAACTCTTCTTGCATCGCCCGAACCCAGAACTCATCATGAAGTGCTTCACATACCTTCTTAGGTTCAAATTGAGAGTTAAAGCAGACAAAACGAACCAGATCTTGATAATTGATTCTGGACTTATGCCGAGTCTGACGAGGAGCTTGAAGATCGCCAATTAGATCACTAGCAGAGTGATTCTTGTGTACAGGAATTGATGTTTCTGGTCCGGATAAACTGTCATCAAATTCTCCAGTGTCGGTGGAAGATCCATCTGACTCATCTTTCAGAGGAGGGGCAGGGGCAGTACGAGAGCATTATGGGATATCGCGAGAAGTACTTGGCTCCAGTGAGATGCCTTCAACACACCGGGATGTTTCTTCATCAAAGATAACATTGGCGGATTCCATCACTGTTTTAGTACGAAGATTGAACACTCGGTACGCAGCTGAGTTTTGTGCATACCCAAGAAATATTCCTTCATCACTTCTAGGATCCATCTTGCCAAGATACTCCCTGTCGTTTAGAATGTAATACGTACAACCAAACACATGAACATACTTGAGGGGAGGTGACCGTCCCTTCCAGAGTTCGTAAGGTATTTTGGTCATTCCAGAACGCAGATAGATCCGATTGATCAGATAGCAAGCAGTGCTCATAGCTTCAGCCCAAAATCTCATGGCAACATTTTTAGCATGTAGCATAGATCGTGCCATTTCCTGAAGAGTTCGGTTTTTTCTTTCCACCACTCCGTTTTGCTGAGGAGTCTTTGGAGCAGAGTATTCATGAGCAATACCTTGAGTGTCACAGAATGTGTTAAACAACTCATTCTCAAATTCCCTACCATGATCACTCTGTATCCGTTGCACCATTCCCTTTCCATTTTTCAGTTGTAGACACAGATGTTGAAATGCAACACAAGCCTCAGACTTTTCTCGAAGAAACCAGACCCAAGTAAATATGGAGTAATCATCAACACATACAAGAACATACCGTTTTCCACCGAAGCTTTCGGTTTGCATAGGACCCATCAAATCCATGTACATGAGCTCCAAGATATGTGTTGTGTGTACATGGTCTGTTTTCTTGTGACAAATGCGAATCTGTTTCCCCAGTTGGCATGCTTTGCAGACAAACTTGTCATCGTGAGATAATTCTGGCAAATCTCGAACAACACCTGACTTTGAAAATTTGACAAGCGCTCGCATATTGATGTGTCCAAGTCTTTGATGCCACAACTCCATGTCATTTTTCTTTGCAACGAAATTCAGATGCTGAGTAGACTCCCTTCATGTGTGAACCCAAGTATAGCAGTTATTTGTGTTTCTCTTCCCTGTCAGAATACACTTATTGTCAGCATCAGTTACAAAGCAAGCATTCTTTGTAAACTTCACTCTCATCCCAGTGTCACACAACTGACTTATGCTGATAAGATTGGCTTTCAATCCTTGAACAACTTTAACTTCGGTCAACTTGGGCAGCCCAACATGATCCAGTATTCCTTTACCAAGAATCTTTCCTTGTTTGCCGTCACCAAACATAACACTTCCACCGTTCTGTGTTGCTACAAAATCTTTGAGCAGTTCTTGATTTCCTGTCATGTGCCTTGAGCAACCACTATCAAAGTACCAGGTTCTAGTGTTTTCGGTTTGCTCAGTAGTATAAGCAACATTACACATTAGATCTGATTTTCGAATCCATCTTAAGTTCCAAGGAGAATACCCAAATGCGGGAGCTGAATAACGGGAAATGCCCCTGTTCCTGCTTAGATAGAAACAGTTTCTTTTGAGATGTCCCACTTTGCCACAGTGATAACAACATCTGTCTTCTTGGCGTCTCCAGTTGGATGGGCGTACTGGTTGTCTTGATGGAGGGTTTTTTCGCTTCACGTCAGGTAGCTCTTGGCTCAAATTGCCTCCAGACACAAAGTTAGATCCGGACGAAGACTTTCCTCGATATCCGAGACCAGAATGATCTCTAGTGTTCCGACCTTGTCCCAGCAGATGATCTAATTTTCCAGTCCCATTTCCAAGAAGATGTAGATTCTTCCTGGTTCCTTCCAGTTGACATTTCATCAATGAAGCCTCTTCTTCTTTTTGTGCAAGTTTTTCTTGAGTATTTGTCAGCACCAGTTGAACTTGTTGAAGTTCCTTCTCCAGTTGTTGTTTTTCACTGATCAGTTGCTTATTCATCAACACCAACTTGTTCATTTCTTTGAATAATTCCTCCTCAGTGACTTCTTCTTCATCACTATCCTCTGCTTGATCATTTTCTTCCTCAATGATCCCAAGAAATGCAACGAAGTTGGACAGATTTTCTTCGTCACTTTCTTCCTCAGATGAGCTATCTTCATGAGAGATAAAGGATTTTCCTTTCTGTTTGGTACATTCCATCTTAGTATGTCCAAACCCTTTGCATTCAAAACATTGTGTCTCCTTGAGATTCTTTAACACACTCTCTCTTTTTGCAATACTCGGACATTCAGCCTTGCAATGTCCTGTGCCTTTGCATTCCAAGCATTTTCCTGAATCTCTGTCACTTGGTTGTCCAAATTTCTTCTTTCCCTTGAAAAATCTATTGAACTTTTTAATGACCAGTGCCATCTCATCATGTAGCTTTTCTTCAGCCTGTTTTTTATTCTTTACTTGTCTTCTATTCTCCGACTCAATCTCATTAGTTTCGGGGACATGAAGAGCAATACCTTATCCCTTCTTGGTTGGAACCGACGATTCACCATTCATTAGTTGCAGTCTCAGTTCATGTGCTGCAAATGTTCCAACAGCTTCCTTGAAGGTGACAGTCTCCAGATTGTTCACACCTTCAAACACCAGAATCTGTGAGTGATACTTGGCTGGTAGGCTATTCAGAAGTTTCTTTACCAGCTTGTCGTTACTTATTCTTTTCCCAAGTACACTTGCTTCATTCGATAAGGCACTCAACTTCCCACAGAATTCCTTAACACCTTCGTCATCTCCCATCCTCAATCGTTCAAACTGAAGATCTATCATATCCAACCTGTTTCTTTTTACCTTGGATGTTCCTTCATGAATAAGCTCCAAAGTATCCCATGCATCCTTAGCAGTTTTACATCCTTGAATCTGTTCAAATTCCTCATGACACACACTGCTAAAAATGATAGACAACGCTTTCTGATTCATAGCAGAATCATTCTTCTCTTGTGGTGTCCATGCGCTTTTCGGCTTCGGTTTAGCAACTCCATCAATGATATCTGTGGGTCGAGTCCATCCATCAGTAACAACACTCCAAGTATCTTCATCCAACCCTCGAATATACGAGCTGATCTTGACTTTCCAGTGTCCATAGTTGGTAGAATCCAACAAGGCAGTTTTTCCAATGGTTTGTAATTCCTTGAAACCTTCCATCGTGTGAATCTGAATCGTACACCGATATGAGAGGACAACAATTCCTACAATCAGTGACCAGCTTTGATACCAATTGAAAAGATATAATCACACGATTTTGCAAAAACTCAAAAACCCAAACTGATTCTATTTCTTTGATACGTGTCAAGTACACTTCAACGTTTCCAAGTAGCACTCGATTAACCCGGTCTTACTCCCCCTGAGTAAACCTCCCGTACCACAAGAAATTCTATCAGTTACAAACACTGTGTGTGCAACGCACATCCCATGTCACCCTAGACAGCGTCTAGGCCTACCAAGCGGTTCGTCTGTAACTTAAGACTCCCCCTCAGTTACAACTCATGTTCACTCAGAATTCTCTCACCAGTGTTTCCCATACATGTTACGCTCACCAAGATTTCAGACTCTGCTCTCTCTCGTCAATAATCTCGCCAACCTTCAACAATGATGTCTTCAGTCCATATATGCCATCGTTTCTTGATTCTCTTCATAACTTCAGAATATGCATTTTTCCTTTTTCTTCATTGATATAAGTGTCTTCTTTCCTTTTGTTGCTTCTTTCCTTTTGTGCTTTCCAGATTCAGCTCCAGACTTCCATTTGTTGATTTGAACCTTCTAGATGCTGAATATGCTATTTCCTTGCTTTAACACCTTCAACTGGCAGCTTTTCCCTGACCCAATAGTCCGAGTTGCCTCCTTCAGTTGTAGCAATGCTTGGGAATGTATACGCTAGTGGCTTACCATCGTCGGCATTCTCTTCAAGATCGCTTGCCACTTGCACTGCGCCTATTGAAGTTGCGTTTCCTGACGGCGTCACACTCATTCCCTGCTGCTGTTCTAATGTGCGTTCCAGCTGGGTTTCAAGCGCCACCCATGTTCTCATGAACTGCGCCATCAACGTGTGGATATCATTGACGACTTTGAGTACCTCAGATAAGGCATTGTACTCTATTGGTGACGGGTTCATCGTCATTGCTCGCTTCTTCATTCTTCTTCGTTCCCGGAAAGATGCTCTGATACCAATTGATAGAAACCCACTAGAATTTCTATCGGAAAGTTGCCGCTGCTTAGGGAGACCGATAAATCCCGAAGGTTTCGAGGTTGCCTTCTCCTCCAATATTTTGATCAATCTTCTGATGATTCATTCAAAATCCAAAGTACTTTCTTGTATACAGACTCCATACGGTAGCTAATGCCAAATAAGGTTTTAGTTACAAATTACCAAAATACCCTTACAGACTCAAACTCGTTAAACCAATTCTAATTTCCCTAAACCAATGAATTCCATCACGATCCCAATTGCTCTTAGAGTAATCAAAATAAAATCACATAAAAAAGTGTCGAAAGCCCTCTCGCTAGCCAAGAGAGAAAACTTTCTGTCATGAGACGATCTTTGATGAATGTAGACTGGCTGAGCTCAATGATATCTGGTAAGAGAGATCTGATCTGAGAAGCTATAATCTTGGTTATTGTTGGTTTAGTGCTCTATGATGTATTGTTTTACGACCTTTCTTATGATACATTTGATGTATTGACACTTTCTATGGTTTTATGGATGAGTGTTTGATTCATTACATGTTATGAATACTTTAATATGTTATGAAATTCATGTATTGTTATGAACAATTCTAAACTCCCTAGTCATATACCATTGTGGGAACAATGATGTACTAAGACCAGTATGATGTGTGATAGATGATCATAGAGATGATCATGGGTATTGGATACGATCACAATCATAGGTATTCGTTGGAGAACAGAATATTGGACTGACCCGTATGAGATTGTCACATGGACTAGCGTCATGACTTGAATCTCATGTGACGATTCCATGATTGGATCCTATGACCTGAGATATCTACGGAATCCAACATGAGGAGTTGCGTACTTTGAATACGTCAAACGTCCTGCGTAACAAGAGGACTATAAAGGCGTGTATCAGGTACGACACGAATCATGTGCTGGATTGTAGATAGTCAAGATGAGATTTGTACCTCTCGTAAAAGAGAGAGATATCGATGAGCCCCTCGTGTGAGCGATACCGTAGAAATGTGTGGCCACACTATAGATGAACGTTGTTGGTTTAGTGCTCTATGATGTACTGTTTATGAGCTTTATTCAGATACATTTGATGTATTGATACTTTCCACAGGTTTTATGAGAGTATTTGATTCATTACATGTTCTTGTATACTAGATGTGTTATGAAATCCATGTATCATTATGAATGATACTAAACTCCCTAGTCTTGTGTCATTATGGGAATGATGACATAATAAGACTAGTATGATGTGTGATTGATGATCATAGTCATGACTTGAATCTCATATGACGGTTCCATGATTGGATCCTAAGACCTGAGATATCTACGGAATCCAACATGAGGAGTTGCGTGCTTTGATTACGTCAAACGTCCTGCGTAACAGGAGGACTATAAAGGTGTGTATCAGGTACGAAACGAATCATGTGTTGGATTGTAGATAGTCAAGACGGGATTTTTACCTCTCGTAAAAGAGAGAGATATCACTGGGTCCCTCGTGTGAGCGAGACTGTAGAAATGTGTGGCCGCACTATAGACGAATGTCGTCTATTTCAGACAGTCGAACTCAGTGAACGAGAAAGCAGTCGAATCAGATAAGGTGGCTTGTCCATGCCTTATATTCGACATATGATATCGTGATACAAAAGGATCATCAACTGGAATCATCATTGGCATTCGTAAGATCACGAACAAACTCTATTCGAGATAGGTAGTCATAGTGTCTTGCTAGAGACTGCCTATGACTTGTATATCCGGAATAGAGATTTCGGGTTATATTGCTATATCGAATGAGCCTACAGGGTCACACACGCAGGGAAGGACAAATGCACGAGAAAACGTCGAGAAATCTGGACAAGAGGTCCGGACCGTTCGGTCTAGGAGTGGACCGAACGGACCGGAGCATCTAGTCCGAATGGACCAAATTGTTGGACCGAACGGACTAGAGAGTCCAGTCCGAACGGACCAAGTGTTGGACCGAACAGACTGACCCGTCAGACCGAACGGACCTAGTTATATAACTGGTTCGAACGGACCAAGTGTCCAGACCGAACGGACTACTAAGCAGTACGTTCGGTCTGGGTTTCAGATTTAATTTTAAAATCCGGAATTAGGGTTAATCATATGAATAAGAGGAGATTAATAACCCTAACACTAAGGAGCCGAAAAAGAGAACTTCTTCAGACAGATTTAATTTTAAAATCCGGAATTAGGGTTAATCATATGAATAAGAGGAGATTAATAACCCTAACACTAAGGAGCCGAAAAAGAGAACTTCTTCAGACCTTTTGGAGAGTCTAGAGGGTTGAAGAAGTGATCTAAATCTCGTTTTTCTAAAAGCACATCATCGAATAGAAGATTCGAGTCCTAGCAGACAAGTTCCAAAGATTGGAATCCATCCCGAGGTGTGGATACGTGTAGAGGGTAAGGTATTCTTCATGCCTACAGTAATCAGACGAACATATCAATTGATACAGGCCCCGGATCGATTGAGGTATGCGTTCTATCGTTTCTACAAGATCATGCATGATAGGTTTTAGGGTTTTATCAAAATTTTTGTTTTACATCCGCTGCGCAAACCTTAGAACTGATCTCTTAGGAATATGATTCGCTTATGAGATCCCAAGAAAGCCCAACAGTGGTATCAGAGCCTAGTTGCTCTGCATGATTTTGTTAGAACTCGATCACGCACGTTATAGGATTTGAATTGTTTGAATCCGTGTTTGCTTTGATGCTATGCATGATTTGATTGTGGATCTAGAGCAGATTTTATGTTCATTGTTGCAGTGTGCAAGAGGCCTCTGTTCTGAGTTCACAGGCGAAAACCAGGAGGAAATTGGATCTGAATCGGGACCGAAACGACGAAGAACGTGATCTGATCGCGTTTTTCCGCCTAGACCGAACGGTCTGGTCCTCTGGACCGGACGGTCTAGGGTTCGTCGTTTCTCTGGGCTAGACGATCCAGTCCGTTCGGACCAAGATGTTGGACCGAA
>NW_010966246.1:60267-60787 GCF_000463585.1 Tarenaya hassleriana
TAAGAGTTTGTCTAGGTTTTACGGGATAATCACATGCATTCATAGACATTCTAGGTGTGCTAGGACACAAAAACCCGGGGTTGCTTTAGTTTTGCAGATTACGGGTTTTGAAGATGATTAGACTCGAAAAGGAGCTATTTTGAGCGTTAAAGGAGAAGTCCGGATGAGGTACTCATGTTGCGACATCAATAACTTTCTCTACTGACACTACAGTTGGCGGATCGATCCGTCAAATATCCTACAGATATTCTCGAGGATGTCCCATTGAAAGTCGGGGATTATTATGTTCCCGTTGATTTTGTTGTTTTAGACATGGACGAAGACTCGAAGATACCGATTATACTAGGCCGACCGTTCTTAAACACGGCTGATGCGGTGGTTCATGTTCGTACTGGTCGTCTTACGATGAAGATAGGTGACGAAACTGTGGAGTTCACCTTAGATCACAACATGAAGCAACCATCCACTGCCGATTCAGCATGCTATGTCGATGTGCATGAAATCCTCACTCAAGAAGTCT
>NW_010966246.1:61681-62389 GCF_000463585.1 Tarenaya hassleriana
CCTACGCGGACGGTCACGGGATGGAGGATGTGCATCGACTATCGTAAGTTGAACTCCAACACCCGTAAGGATCACTTTCCTTTGCCTTTTATTGATCAGATGTTAGAGAGACTTGCACTCCACTTGTACTTTTGCTTTCTAGACGGTTACTCGGGATTCTTTCAGATCCCCATTCACCCGAGCGACCAGGAGAAGACCACCTTTACTTGGTCTTTATGGCACGTTTGCTTATCGTCGTAAGCCCTTTGGATTATGTAATGCACCTGCCACTTTTCAGAGATGCATGACTGCTATATTTTCTGATGTGATTGAGGATATTATGGAGGTGTTCATGGACGATTTCTCTGTCCATGGACCCTCATTTGACGTTTGTTTGGCCAACTTGCATCGAGTTTTAGACAGGTGTGCAGCGGCCAACTTAGTCCTCAACTGGGAGAAGTGTCACTTCATGGTGTAAGAAGCGATTGTTTTAGGACATAAGGTGTCTTCTAGGGGAATCGAGGTAGACAGAGCGAATCCATTGACAGTTTCGAGCTACCGCCACAGTGCATCACGATGTTCAGTCAGGTGAGTTTTAGAGGGCGGCCTACAGAGGATCCCATTGCTCACTTGACTCAGTTCAAGATGCTGTGCAGATCAGTCAGAAAGGCACGAGGTATGACGATTGAAGATGTATACTTGGAGGCCTTTCCTTTTTCACTGATGGAC
>NW_010966246.1:63317-66334 GCF_000463585.1 Tarenaya hassleriana
GAATCAGGGATATGCGCAACAGAATCCAGGATACGGGCAGCAGAATCAGGGTTACCGAGCTCCTCCACCGGCAAAGAATGAAGAAGCAGACAGCAAGACGATGCTTACCCAGCTAATGGTCGACCAAAAGACGTCGTTTACTGAGCTGAAAACCGAGGTGCAGAGCATTAGAGCTAGGCAAGACACCTTTGAGAGGAGACTTGATGGGATGGACGCACACATGAAGCTCGTAGACACGCAGATAGCACAACTTGCGTCACAACCTTCTAGACCGCAAGGCACGTTTCCTGGAATGCCGGAACCAAATCCACGATAGCACATCAACGCCATTGAGCTAAGGGGCAGAAAGAACTTGCCTGAGACGATCCCTACCACTGCTGTAGAGGAAGGGACGACATCTGAGACACCTAAGGTGCATGTACGATGTTCAAGGATGTCCATAGGTATGTCGCCTCATGTGATTCTTGCCAGCGCACAGGTAACATTTCTAGACGCTACGAGATGCCTCAGAATTTTATTCTAGAAGTGGAACCTTTTGATGTTTGGGACATAGAATTTATGGGTCCTTTTCCATCGTCTTTAGGGAACGTGTACATCTTAGTTGCAATTGATTACGTGACTAAGTGGGTAGAGGTTTTGGCTAGCGCGAGGAATGATGCTAAGGCTGTGGTTAGGCTATTTAGACAGATTATTTTTCCACGTTTTGGTGTTTCTCGTGTTGTGATTAGCGATGGGGCACACATTTTGTCAACCGGATCATCGAGACACTACTGAAGAAATACAGAGTTCATCATCGGATTGCTACTCCATATCATCCTCAGACTAGTGGATAGGTGGACATTTCTAATCGGGAGATCAAGTCCATTCTGGAGAAAACCGTCGCTAAATCACGCAAGGATTGGTCACAGAATAGTAGCTCTGAGCACCGAAGTGAGTGCTGCGATTTTGCAGCATGAGTTACCATGGAAGAGATCAGACCCAGGTAGTTTCTCGATTCCTCGCAAAATCGGAAACATTGCGATAGACCGTGCGTTGTGCGATTTGGGTGCCAGTGTGAGTTTGCTTCCGTTGTCCATCTATAAGAAGCTCAACATTGGAGATCTCAAGCCAACGAGGACCAGTTACACCATCTTGAGGAGATCAGACTTGACGCGTACGAGAACGCAAAGATCTACAAGGAGAGAACGAAGAAATGGTACGATCGACACATTATTCAGCGCTCATTCCACTCAGGTGATCTTGTTCTTCTCTTTAACTCTCGTTTGCGATTATTTCCAGGAAAGCTGAAGTCCAAGTGGTCCGGCCCATTCAAGATCCATCGAGTTTTCGACCACGGAGCGGTGGAACTATACGACAGCAAGGGTAGCACGTTCAAGGTAAATGCGTTGCGTCTGAAGCTGTATAACCCGACTGATCGAAGCTGTATAACTCGGCTGATCCTATAGCCGAGAGAGGCGTTCTTCCTCTCGAATTACCACCATCAGCCTGAGCTCATACACGGTCTAGCTATCGACCATAAAGAAGCGCTTCTCGGGAGGCAACCCGAGGTCTTTGTATAGTTTTAGGAGTTTTGGACTTTTGGACCCTTTTAGTTGCATTAGACATGAGGTTTTTGGATTTGGGGAGCCTACGTGGTGTTTTCCCCGGTGTGTAGACGTCTAGATCACGAGTTGCAGGTCATTCGGCGAAAATTGGGAACGAAGGTGAAGTTTCACAGACACCGGATCCGGACCGATTCCACCTGGAACCAGACCGGATCCACTTCAGACACAGGCCAGGTAAGTTCATCTGGATCCGAACCGATTCCACCTGGAAACGGACCGGATCCAAATTCGCGAGTCTACTTAAGAGGGCCGAACTCAGCTCTCTCTCTCACTTAGGTTTTCTCTCTCGATTCGGCCCTCCCATTTTCACCTCTTCCTCTCTCCGATTCCACATATACGACGCCCAGGTATGCTTCCCTACCTATTTCATGGCTCAAACATTGTTTTATTATGAGTAATTTTCAGATTTGGGTTGCTAGGGTTCATGAGAGGTTTAGGGAGATTTGATTGTGGAGATGTTTTCGTGGTTTTGGATAGGTATTATGGGTTGATTATGATGAGAATAGGTTAGATTCACATTGCCCATACATTTGGATGCTCGATTTTGGTCCGATTTTGCATATTTGTTTAGGAGATTTTTCAATCTGAGTTCGAAGAAACTGAACCCGGACCGGATCCAGTTGGATCTGGACCGGATCGAGACGCAGTTCTGGGCGGAGAAGACGAACCTGGATCCGGACCGATTCCACCTGCAAACGGACAAGATCCAGTCTCTGAGCTCTTTGCGCGTTTTTGCGCGTTTTTACCGCGGTCTCGACCGCGCTCACTCTACTTGTCTTTGAGTTTCAGATGGCCACCAGACACGGGAACGGACGGACTGGACAGAACAAGTGCGGAACGATCGGTCTGCTCAGTCTTCGGTCTATCAGCACCTGGAACGGGCGTTCTGCTCAGCAGACCGTCCGTTCTAGGGCTCTTTGCGTCCTTTCTCCTCCGCGAGCCAGACCCGACGTTCTACACTGCAGACTGTCCGTTCTAGTGGTCCGCCATTGTTAACCCTTGAAAACCTTCGGGTTTTCACGATATTCTCCCCTAGAGTCCCTAAATTGCGACCTATTCTAAGCCGATTTTGCAAGAATTAAGGCCAATACTCATCAATCGCTCAAAATTTTTCGATTATACCTTAGAGATTGAGTATGGAACGAATGGGGGCAAGAGTGAGAGAGGGAGAGAGATAGAGGGGGGTTCGCCGCGGACTGGGGAGGCTCGCCGGAGGTGGACGCGGCCGGAATCTGCTCGGAAAGTCGCCGGAGGGAGAGAGTTCGGGCTGGGTCTGGAGCGTGTGTGCGGAACGGAGAGTGGGCGGTCTGAACCCCACTTACCTTTTATTGCGAGTCTTTGCCCTAGAACGGACGCTCCAAACAGGGGAACGCTCGTTCCACTCATCCAGAACGGACGTTCCGGATAACGTAG
>NW_010966246.1:71543-76862 GCF_000463585.1 Tarenaya hassleriana
CTTCGCCAGCTGTCTACTTCTTCTCAGGCCCTGCACATTTCCACAAATGTGTGAGGCACATCCAGTATCTAATACCCAAGATATAGAAGTAAACAAGTTAGCTTCTATAACGAAGATACCTGAAGATGAAGCTTCTGCAAGCGGACCGTCCGTTCTGATGCTTGCCAGACAGCTTCCCAACTTCGCTTTTTTGCGATCCCCGTTTTCCTGCATCACAGCCCGTCTAATCTAGTTCTAAACAGCATCGGTCATACCAGGAAAACATCAAACCCAATCGAGAGAGTGCAAATGGATGATTCTAAATGAGATGCAAATGCTAAAAAGGATACTAAAAAGGATATCTACAAGCTCGGGGTGCCTCCCGAGAGCGCTTATTTATGGTCCTAAGCTTGACCGTGGGGTGCTCACTCGTCTTGAGGATCAGAGAAGCTCATCGAGCTCCTCTCTTTGTCGTGTTCCCCGGGGTTGTAAATCTTCAACCTCGGTGCGTTGGTCTGGAATGTGTCCCCTCCATAGCCATATAGCTCTATTGCTCCGTGAGGGTAGACGTGCTTAACCGTGAAAGGCCCCGACCAACGCGACCTCAACTTGCCTGGAAAAAGTTTGAGCCTTGAGTTAAAGAGAAGTACCTGATCGCCCTCCTAATCACGACCCTTGGCGTCCCGAACCTCGGAAAAATCACCCTCTTGAACATCTTCGTCACCACTTTCGAGTCATTAGTGGGGCTCACCATTGCTTCTACCCACTTGGTGACATAATCGACCGCCACAAGGATATATTGGTTCCCATAAGAAGATGGAAACGGTCCCATGAAGTCTATACCCCAAACATCGAACGGTTCAACTTCCAAGATATATCGTTGAGGCGTTTCATGAAGGCGGGAGATGTTCCCCGTTCTCTGGCAAGCATCACAGGATGAGACGTATTGATGAACGTCTTTAAACATTGAAGGCCAATAGAACCCGGCTTGAAGAATTTTAGCCGAGGTCTTCGATGCTCCAAAATGACCAGCGTAGTCCGAAGAGTGACAGTGATGAATCACACTCCGGACTTCCTCTTCGGGCACGCATCTCCTAAAGAGGCCATCCTTGCCTCTCTTGAAGAGGTAGGGTTCTTCCCAAAAATAATCTTTGATGTCTCTGAAGAAGCTCTTCCTCCCGTTGTAGTCCAACTCGTGAGGAATGTACCCGCTGACAATGAAGTTGACAAAATCTGCGTACCACGGGTCTCTCTCCCTCACTTGGACAGCCATCACGCAATCATCTCGGAGACAATCATCAATGGGAATATCTTCATGTCGCTCAATCCGAGATAAGTGGTCGGCCACTCCATTCTCTGTACCCTTCCTATCTCTGATCTCCAAGTCAAACTCTTGCAGCAAGAGAATCCATCTGATCAACCTCGGCTTGTCATCCTTCTTGGATAGGAGATATCTCAAGGCAGCATGGTCGGTATAGACAATCACCTTCGACCCGACCAAATAAGACCGAAACTTCTCAAAGGCAAAGACGATAGCGAGTAACTCCTTCTCAGTGGTGGAGTAATTGACTTGTGCGTCATCCAAAGTCCGGCTCGCATAATAGATGGCATGCAGCTTCCTGTCTTTCCTTTGACCCAAGACAGCCCCGACAGCGAAATCGCTCGCATCGCACATAAGCTCAAAGGGAGCTTCCCAATCCGGCGGCTGAATAATAGGCGGGGAAATCAACGCCTTCTTCAAAGTCTCAAAGGCAGCTCCGCACTCATGGGTGAACTCAAAGGGCACATCCTTTGCAAGCAATTCGGTCAAAGGCCTCGAAATCTTCGAGAAGTCCTTGATGAACCTCCTGTAGAACCCGGCATGTCCCAGAAAACTCCGGATTCCCTTAACATTTCGTGGAGGCGGCAGCTTCTCTATTACTCCGACCTTAGCTCGGTCAACCTCAATCCCTCTTCTCGAAATCTTGTGACCTAGCACAATGCCCTCTTGGACCATGAAGTAGCACTTCTCCCAATTCAGCACAAGATTTGCCTCAACACACCTGTCCAACACTCGGCGCAAATTCATTAGACACACGGGAAAGGAGGGCCCATGGACAGAAAAATCATCCATGAACACCTCCATAACATCCTCGATGAGATCAGAAAACACAGCAGTCATGCATCTCTGAAATGTCGCCGGTGCATTACATAAACCAAAAGGCATCCTACAGTATGCAAAGGTGCCATATGGACATGTAAAGGTGGTTTTCTCCTGGTCGCTAGGGTGAATGGGGATTTAAAAGAACCCCGAGTAGCCATCAAGAAAGCAAAAGTGAGAATGCAAGGCTAACCTCTCTAGCATTTGGTCGATGAAGGGTAACGGGAAATGGTCTTTACGGGTGTTGGAATTCAGCTTCCTATAATCAATACACATTCTCCAACCCGTAACCGTCCTAGTGGGTATCAATTCGTTATGCTCATTTTCTACCACAGTGATACCCCCCTTCTTTGGTACAACTTGCACGGAACTAACCCATGCACTATCTGAAATCGGGTAAATGATACATAACGACACAAGACTAGGGAGTTTAGTATCATTCCTAATGATACATGGATTTCATAACAGATCTAGCATGCAAGAACATGTAATGAATAAAATACTCTCATAAAACCACATAGAAAGTATCAATACATCGAATGTATCTGAACAAAGCTCATAATCAGTACATCATAGAGCACTAAACCAAGAAAACGGAGAGGAGCCATCACCTTCTCCAAGTCATCAAGCTCCGGTCTCCTCCATTCAAGTCAAGCAGCCCGACGTGGAGACGAGCGGGAAGAAAGATTGGGATCCAGAGAGCGCGTCTAAGGTGGAATTGAAGCCCTTACCACAAGGGCTTAGGTATGAATTTCTCGGACCTAACTCTATTTACCCGATAATTGTGAATGCTGCCTTGACTGATGTGGAACTAGCTGAATTAGTTGCATTGCTTAGAGAGTATAGACAGGCCTTGGGTTACACTCTAGATGACATTAGAGGCATTAGTCCATCCCTTTGCATGCACCGCATTCATCTAGAAGATAGTTCCAAAACCTCCATTGAGCATCAACGTAGGTTGAATCCCACCATGAAGGAGGTAGTGAAGAAGGAAGTGCTCAAATTGTTAGATGCGGGTATCATTTACCCGATTTCAGATAGTGCATGGGTTAGTCCCGTGCAAGTTGTACCAAAGAAGGGGGGTATCACTGTGGTAGAGAACGAGCATAATGAATTGATACCCACTAGGACGGTTACGGGTTGGAGAATGTGTATTGATTATAGGAAGCTGAATTCCAACACCCGTAAAGACCATTTCCCGTTACCCTTCATCGACCAAATGCTAGAGAGGTTAGCCTTGCATTCCCACTTTTGCTTTCTTGATGGCTACTCGGGATTCTTTCAAATCCCCATTCACCCTAGCGACCAGGAGAAAACCACCTTTACATGTCCATATGGCACCTTTGCATACCGTAGGATGCCTTTCGGTTTATCGTCCGTTCCGGGCTTCAGTTTTTCCGAAATTAAACCGAATTAGGGTTAAATCACTTTATAAGAAGGAGATTAAGAACCCTAATTAGGGAGAGACTTTAGAGAGCCGACTTTCAGAGAATTCTAAGAGCTTTTGGTGAGATCCAAAGAGTTCAAGGAATTAAAAGTCTCGTTGTATCAAAGTGCACAAACCGAATAGAGATTCGAGTCCTAGCAGACAAGTTCCAATCGTTGGAATCCATCCCGAGGTGTGGATACGTGTAGAGGGCGAGGTAATCTTCCTGTCTTTCGTGATCGAACGAATTCTTCAGTTGATACAGGCCCCGGATCGATTGAGGTAAGCGTTCTAACGTTTCTACGATTTCAATAGCAGCATGGTTCTAGGGTTTATTAAATTTTTGTTTTACATCCGCTGCGCAAACCCTAGAATCGATCTCTTAGGAATAGGATTCGCTCATGAGATCCCAGGAAAACCCAACACCTCATACCTGAGATGTCTAGAGTATCTGATATGAGGAGTGACGTGTCTTGACTGCGTCAAACGTCGTCTTTAACCGGATGATTATAACGGCGTTGATCAGATACGTTCACGAATCATATGGAGATAGTAGACATGCAATATTCATCTAGAGTGTAACCCAAGGTCTGTCTATACTCTCTAAGCAATGCAACTAATTCAGCTAGTTCCACATCAGTCAAGGCAGCATTCACAATTATCGGGTAAGTAGAGTTAGGTCCGAGAAATTTATACCTAAGCCCTTGTGGTAAGGGCTTCAATTCCACCTTAGGCGCGCTCTCTGGATCCCAATCTTTCTTCCCGCTCGTCTCCACATCGGGCTGCTTGACTTGAATGGAGGAGACCGGAGCTTGATGACTTGGAGAAGTTGATGGCTCCTCTCCGTTTTCCTCGTCCCTTAGCCAAGGGAATTCGTGGGCAGAACAAGATGAGGGCTCAATGGCCCTGTATTTCCAGCCCTCTAGCTCAATCGATGAGCTGTCATCTAAAGTTCGAACGATGCTCCGAACTTCCTCCCAATCGCAGTATACGCTCTCTTGTACTGCGTTCAATGCCATCTCAAGGGGATCTGAGTCTCTGAACTCATCCCTCACTTCGTCGACCAGTGTGTCGATCAAGTCCAGGTAGAAGGAAGACTCTACCAAATGTGGTTGCTTGAGATTCTGATCAAGTCTGAATTCAACCGTCTCATCCTCGATCTTCATCGTGAGTCTCCCTTCTCTGACATGCACTACAGCATCAGCCGTGTTCAGAAACGGCCTACCAAGTATGATGGGGATTTTAGAATCCTCCGGCATGTCCAGAACAACAAAGTCGACGGGGACATAGAATTCCCCTACCTTCAGAGGCACATCCTCCAAGATCCCAGCGGGATACTTTACTGATCGGTCAGCCAATTGCAGTGCCATCCTCGTCGGTTTCAGCTCACCGACATTAAGTTTCTTAAATATGGAGAGAGGCAGCAAACCGACACTTGCGCCCAAATCGCAAAGCGCCCTCATCCCCTTGAGATGGCATTGAACGCAGTACAAGACAGCATGTACTGCGATTGGGAGGAAGTCCGAAGCATTGTTCGGACTTTAGATGACAGCTCATCGATTGAGCTAGAGGGCTGGAAATACAGGGCCATTGAGCCCTCATCTTGTTCTGCCCGCGAATTCCCTTGGCTAAGGGACGAGGAAAACGGAGAGGAGCCATCAACTTCTCCAAGTCATCAAGCTCCGGTCTCCTCCATTCAAGTCAAGCAGCCCGATGTGGAGACGAGCGGGAAGAAAGATTGGGATCCAGAGAGCGCGCCTAAGGTGGAATTGAA
>NW_010966246.1:77023-77226 GCF_000463585.1 Tarenaya hassleriana
ATAAGAAAAGCCAGGGTGATTCCGATTCCCCGGATTGTAGAAGTTCGACTGATTGTTGTATTGATTTCTTCCCACATAGTCAACTTCTTTCGTGGCTTCTTCTGCTTGTTCCACCATGTACATGCCCGGTTTACCCTTCTGTGGGTTTGATGAACCGGACCTAGCAAGCTGCAGCTTGATGGCAGAAAGCTCCGAAAGAACGA